>NW_027137923.1:260003-550358 GCF_003813185.1 Lentinus tigrinus ALCF2SS1-7
CTCTTCTATCCATCTCATTGCTCTTTCGGCTCCTCGCCGCTCGCCCCTCAGGTCGTCGCCGATCGACGCCTGGTGTCTACGCGTCTAGTCGCCGCGACAACAACCCCGGTGCTTGCGTCCGCGACCGCGCTATCAGGTTGCGCGGGTGTGGCAGCCCGGTCCTCGCCCTTGCCCGTCTTCGTTTGGCCGGATGCCTGCTCCACGAGGGCGCGCGAAGGACGACTCGCATTGTCGGCGACCTTCCTATTGTCCGTAGTGCCATCAGGTTTGTCTATGTGGAAGCGACAGGTGAGTCAGAAAAGAAGCTGAGGTTGGAGTCAAAGAACAGGCACACCAACGTTGTCCCACCATCCATCCGTCCGAATCCGGGGCTTGTACGCCTCGTCGCGAAGAAACGGTGGCGAGGAGGGAAGGGTGTTGTCCGGGTTAAAGGCCTCGTAATTGTAGTCTCTCCGCTGCTCTCTGACGGCCAGGTTATTCTCCCGAAGGTAGGCGAGGACTAACAGTGGGACGGGGATGGGATCTTTGGCTCGCCGTAGCAAGTCTTTGAGGGCCGAAAGCTCGACCCGGCACTTCCGCTCCCAATCGCGCCATTTGGGGCTGTCGAGGGTCGGACGGGCCAGCCAAGCGGAGTGGATGATGTCAGCTCGATCGCGGATGTTCTGTGAGAGACTATGTTGCTCGGAGGTTGTCATGGACATAGCCAGAGAAAGATAGAGAGGGACAAGCGAGAGGCAGTAGATAGGCGAATGGCGTGGTTGCAAGCCAGGAGGGAGGAAACCCAGCAGTTCGCGCTGAGGTCGGAGCGACGTGTACGACTCCCAAGGCGTCGGGAGATTTCGATCACGTGCCCCTGGGCAAATTTAGGTTTCGCGCCTTGCGCTGTTTCAACGTCCCCCCTGTTGGCGCTCTTGAACTACCACTTGGCTGGATATTTCGGACGACGCTAAGGTAATTCAGGCCTTTCAAGCTCCAAGGCAGCCTTCTAGCCTCGTTTATATAACGGTATGGTCAGAGAGTCCTACTGCATGGAACTTCGCTAACGGCGCTACTACAGCTACACAGAGCCATGGGACGCCGACAACACGTAGTATACTCCCCTGCCTCCCCTGAGGAGGAGTCGCTTATCCTCGAAGAACAGGGAATATTCCCTCTTTCGCCCCTGGGAATTGCCGAAGACTATGTAGGGCCCGAGCTGGAGAGGCTGCAAGCCCACGACAAACTGAACGTCCCCTGTGAGCTGTTCCCAACAGGTCCTTTGAACTCATCTAATGTGCGCTTGCCTTGCAGTGTTCCTCCCCTCCGATACGCCCTCTGCTCCCGGATCGCCGCACCACCCCCCTGCGATCATCAACGAGGCGATGGAAATATTGCCGGTACTCAGCCCCATAATCCTCGGCAGCATGGACCTGCATAATCCAGCTGGCGACGACTCGCCCCCGTTGTCCCCAATAGAGCCGATCACCGGAGATATAGTACCATCGCCCCCCCTCTCGCCTCTATTTGAAGATCCCATCAGCCCCATACAAGGTATGCTGGATGTGTGGCTGTGATATGAGCGTGGAACTGACCCATACGTTGGAGGTGCCGACGCGCTGCCCGACACCATCAATAGGACCGATGCGACCGAGGACCTCCATCCCCGCGAGCTTTTGCGTGAGGCCGCCCATCCGTCCGACCTGCCCGACCTGCCTGACCCGGCCGATCCAGCGCACATGCCCGATCGGGCCCGAGCTGGCCCCGTGCCTGGCGCATCCCGCTCTCTGCATGACGACGCTGGAGCGACCTGCGAGTACGCACTCCACGCACAGGTATTGCATGGCGCTATGCTGGCAAATCAGGACAGCTCGCGTCATCTAGCCTACCTCAAAGTCGACCGGGCGGCCTGGAAGTCGGTGCTGAAGACAGCTGCGGGCTGGCAGATGCATTGTGCGACGCTAGATAGTCTAGAGTGGGACTCATACAACCGCGCTCTGGAGAAGATCGGGGAGCATGTGTTCGCGGACGTAGAATAGGCTCAATATCCATGTTATCCTGCCTCATGCATCCAATCGTATGGGCATTCTGCCCGACTAGTATCGTGCCATTCGTCGTGCCATTCGTCCGACTCAGGCGATCCGCACGACCCGTGCGATCCGCGCGACCCATGCGATCTGTGCGTCTTGCGCGATCCGCCCGATTCGTGCGAGGAGGCCCATCCGCCCGATCCATGCGATCCGCCCGACAGACATCAGCATGACTGTTCCCATTCACCAGGCTCATTTCATCAGCGTGGTTCCTGCTAAGATGATTTGTTGGTATTTCCAGCGCTCCATGCCGACTCCCCAAAGCAGTTTAAACACGGATATCATTGACCAGCCTGGGTATGCAGGCGGCGACACTGTCGGTGAGCACCCTATGCCAGTTTTCGTGATAAGGTGTGTACATCAGGCCCAAAATTGGGTTCAATTGGGGCGCTGGTGTTTCCCGGACAGCACGGCGTTGCTGCCCTGTAGCCACAGATGACGCACTTTCATGCAGCACAGTCAGGTGGCTGGCATTTACGAGAGTTCATGTTGGTCATGCTGTATGGCAATGCTGTGACATCACGGTTGGGCGGCAGATAATTGTACAGAGTTTTCAGGACTGCTGTTAGAGCTGATTTCTGTTCTATGGTACCTCATTGTGTCTGAACGGGCTGCGTATCCTGCCATGCATGTGCTCCGTTCGGGCCGTGCGGGATGCATGTACATGCATGCATACGGGCATGCACGGGCAGCTGACAATTGTACAGAGCTTTCGGGACAACTGCGAGAGCTGATTTCTGTTCTATGGTATGTTGAGGCTGCTTGACCTCATTGTGTCTGAACGAGGTGTGTATCCTGCCATACATGTGCTCTGTTAGGGCGGGACATGCTCGAACGGACTACTGGTCTGAGCCTTGTCTGCAGGCTTTATCACTCCATCTATCAGGCTGCACAGCAGTCTGATACACTATACACCACCCCCAATACCCCCTGAAGGGTGCAAGAACATCAGCAGAGGGCTGGGAAATTGAATGGAAAATGGCCTGGATCATCGCCCCGTTCAGCCTGTGCCCACGCTGCACCTGCCCTGGGGACACGCTCGAACGGACCACTGGTTTGAGCCCTGTCTGTGGGCTTTATAGCCCTGGCTTTCTATGATTGAAGTATCTGTCATTGAAGCAATGCTATTGCTCCGTATATGAGAACCTGTAGAAGAGTGAAATTGAATGCCAGAGCCATACTGCCTATTGCATTTGATCCCTCTGTTCAAGCCACACACGAATAAAATACCACCTGTTGAACAAATCACCTTCATGGTGCAAACTGATTTCACTGAACAAGACAGTATACTGTGTACGCTGGTGACCCCGATCAGGCCTGAATGGGTCACATTGGTGGGACTTTGTCAATTTGTATGGGCCAGTATCATGGTACAATCTACTGAGTGGGCTCTCCCTGAATGATCAATGCAGGCTTGCACATGCATTCCTACAAGCCTAACGTGGGGATGCTCGATGATGATATCAACAGAGTGTATACTTTCAGACAATGTAAATACAAATCAAGTACATGTGACGTAGTGATAGAGTGTAAGCTGACGAGACCCCATCAGAACTACTCCTGTGTGAGGTCGATATCCACCCGCTCAATCTTGACATGAGGTTTGCGGACAGACAATGATGGGAGAACTGCTGTGGCATCTATCAGCTCAAGCTTGATGTGGTGCTTCAGAGATGTCAAGAAAGGGTGGAGGGGGACCAAGTCATCATGAGAGTCACTGGTGAGGTCAATGAGAGTTGCAGAACTTGAGCACAAGCTCATTGATGCAGTCGAAGGGTTGGAGAGTGGTGGGCGAAAGTCCTGCGAATGAAGGACTGGTGACCAGGATGGAGAGCACGACAGTTGACCAGCTGCACGAGCCCTTGCACAAGCCTCTTGCACTAGTCTCTCGAGCAGGGCCTCCTCCTCTGGATTGGTGTCAAAAACGTAGCATACATCACAAACAACGTGCTCAGGGTCCAAGACGCATTCAGCCCTTGCTGCTGCAGCAACCCTCATCTTCTTCCTGGGTGGCTGGGGCAAGTCAGCAAACATCACCATGGACTAATGATGCTTGAGAACGTAAGGCCAGACTTCTGCCTCGAAAGTCTCTACAAAGTGGGTCCATGGTGAAGTTGCTGTTACGGTGGACCTAATGTGTTACGAGCGTTAGTACACCGCACCTTATACTGTACCTTAGTCTTTAGAAAAGACAAGACACTAGTCCGACGAGGACTAGGAGCGGAAGTGTTGCGACAATAACAAGAGCAAGGGCCAATAGTCTGCAGACCATTGGCAGCTAATGTTATTGAACGAAGGGTAATTGTACGAGGAATACAAGAGGTCGAAAACTGGGGAATGTGTCCTACATGAGGGGTCCTTATATACTGCTAGCATCGAGGCTGTATGGTGGAGTATGGCCCTTGTGCTAGTGAGTAAAGTGGTGAATGACGAAATAACTAGTGGAGCTAAGTGGAACTGAGTGGAGAAGATGAGTAAGGAACTGGAGATGAGTGGAGTAAAGGCATATGGAGGTGGAGATGGGTGGAGAGATGACTTAGTAGTGGTTATCTAAGGAAAAGGTAAGTCCGTGCGATTAGTTGTGCTAGACCAGAGCCGCTATAGTACAGTAGCACGACGAAGAAGTGAAGCTAGTCCATGGTAGTAGTAGACGACCAAGAGCATACCGGTTGTAACAATTGCCTTTCAGGAGTCATCAGAGGGTCCAGGAACCTGAGGTTGAGAAGGGGGCAAAGACGACGCCTTAGATATGTCCTCTGACGATCCTAGAACCAGATTGTCCAGGGAAGAGTCCAGAGATGAGCTACTCGGGGAGAAGCCTTGAGGTGTGGTGGTTCTAGCAGTAGAGGATCTTGATGTGGAAGGGGACAAAGGGGGGACTGTTGCAGAGGATGACGATGACTCACTGCAGAACGAGTCAGCAGTCACCTTGCAGATGGCAGCAACAGCTGACCGAGAGGGACTGCCCAGAGAACTTGAGCCTGCAGAGGTACTAGCAAGCTGCTCTTTCAAGCTGCGAAGCTCACAGCATGCCTCCACTGCCAGAGCAAAGACATGGTCAGAAACAGCCTCGTATATGCCACACCCACTGACCATAGAGCAGTGGCTCCGACACATGGAATGGGGACATTGCTTGGCAGCACGACCAGTACAACAACTGAATACACACCGCATGGGAGTCATGGAAGTCGACGGTGTGCCACCGGTGGCGGAGGAGGAGTTTGGTGGTGTACGAATGGCAGAAGAAGGGTTGGGCACCTGGCAGGAGTCTGCACCACCCTGACCAGTGGGAGGTGATCCTTCCCACTCAGAGTCCTCCGAGTCGCTGTCAGACAAGGGGTCCTGGCAGAAGCGGAAGAACTGAGCATGAAGGGGGGCGCCATTCTTGCCTCTTGAGTGACACTAATAGGGCAAAGTGTACGAGTTGGCATGAAACTAGAACAGAACAGCGACTAACTCACCACCACAAACAAGTGTTCATAGTTGGCCTTTGCAGGGTTGCCGCAGACCTGGATCTTCAGGATCTTGCCACAAGAATTGCACTTCCATTGAGGCTGTTTGAGAGGGCCGTCGCGGCGAGAAGGGGCTAGCTTAGAGAGGCCTTTAGGCATGGCAGTAAACAGTCGACAGGATCAATACATGTGAATAGAAGAGGGTTGAGGGCGGGTGTCTCAAAGATGGAAAGAGAGGAAAAGGAGGGGGGTGAGAAGTGTTCGGTGGCCTGAATATTTCAAGTATTTATGCTACCGCTTCTATGTCTGTATTGTCATTCTGTGCATCACTGGATGGTCACTTCAAGCTCGAGATCTTGGAACAAGTCATCATCATTCACATTTCAGAGTAACCTATTCACATGAAGAGTAGCTAGAGTGAAGGAGTCCCAAATGGCGGCAGAGAAGTGGAGGAATCACGAGTGTGAAGTACAAAGGAGAACAGTCTCAGAAAAGTCAACCAATCACACGCCGGACTTCAGACCATAGCCCACCAGGACCACGAGGCAGGAAGCGAAGCTGGTCACGCTGCTGCTCAGTACATGAATGCCAGAACTTTTGGTGGGCATAGTAGGTCACCAACACAAACTCCTCTCCAGAAAAGACCTCCACAAACCTGCGAGGCGTCGGCTTGCTCTTGTCACCAATAAGAGGGAAAGCAGCGGCCATGTCTCATGCGTACATCATTGCAGGCCACTTTACCTCAGGACGATGTGGTGGAATGTATACCACACTGTCCTTCCACAGTGCATCGTGAGGATCAGAGTTGCTAACACCACTTCTAGAGGCCCACCGAAGGCAGTCAGATGGTAGTAGACCTGCCTGTTGGGGCTGGAGACGAGATCTGTGGTGGATGTTGATGAGGATGGTGGGAATGAGGAAGGTGGGGTGGAGGAAGGGGAATCAGGGGTTGCAATAGCTGGTATATGTGGAGACCAATACATGGCAGATAAGAGAGGGAACTGAGGGCTGGACTGCGCTAGGCTGAGCCTCTGGACAGGCTGCCACTGCGCAATTATGTCATCTTCATGCGCCCTCTTCTTGTCTTGAGCAGCACTGGGCAAGGGGTAGACAACGATCAGTGACAGATAGGAAGGTGGATGGGTTGGATATAGGTGTGTTGACGGAGTAGATGATAAAGTGGAAGGTACATGCTCACCAGCAGCTTCAGTGATGCGGATGTCGATGTCGAGGCAGTCAGTGGCACCCACTGTGCAGATGAGTCAGTGCTGCTGTGACGTGACCATGAAAGCCTCACCCACGTCTTAAGTCTGCCAGAAGCGCTGCTTGATCTGACAGAGCTCAATGCGACCGCCTGGGTCAATACCAAGCTCTTGCAGTACAGAGGGGTGTTGAATGAGGTTGAGGGTGGGAAAGGAGGTGATTCCTTGTATCGCTTTGCGCAGGGGCCACTCACCATCCTGGGTATACACAGTCAGCCTGCTTTGAACGGTCAGACCCTGGATGTGGAAACCCATACCTGTTCCCAGTACCAGATCGTCACTGACTGTGCAATCTTTCACTTATTCTCCCTCTGCTCTGCCTCACCCCGCTGCTTCTCCTCCTGCCAAGCTACAGACGCCTTCCACTGAGCGAGCCAGTCAGGGTCCATTTCCAGGGCAAAATAGCGAGTGGTGGACGGTGGAGAGGTAGGAGTGGGGGATGGACTGGCTTGAGCAGGCTGAGGCGTCACTGTTAGGGGTGGGAGAGACAGGGTTGGCTGAGGTGTCGCTGTTGGGGGTGGGAGAGGTATGGCTGGGCTCGCAATTTGCGACGGTGGAGGTGGACATAGTAGAAATGGTTCGATTGCTGACGGTTGACTGAGGGTCCAAGGGCCATTACTGGGAGCTGGCTGAGAAGAACTTGCAGCCTGGCTCAGAGCGAGGCGGTTCTTGCAGTGGTTGGTAAACGAACATGCAGTTGAGGCGGCATGACAGCATGCCGCGCACATCCTGTTGCTGCACCCTGCTGCCACTGTGGCCTTGCCGCATCAGAGGTTGACGCACTGGGCCTTGCTGGACACCACCACAGCCTGAGTGTTGACCGGAATTGGCATGAGGAATAAATAGAGGTGAGGTCCAGAGAGGAGGGAGACGATGAGAGGGAAACACTTGGACATCGACTCTAGCCCCCCCGCCTCCTGCCTGATATTGGGCAGAGGGTGTCGGGGAGGCCGCCGCACATCGAGAGAGGGTGTGAAGACGATGTGGCACCCAATGGGTCCGATTGTCAGTGAGCGTCTAAGCGGGCGCTCTCTGCCAGGGATTGCCAGTAGAGAGAGAGAGCTGGAGTCACCACAGGACGTACTTTCTGCCTGTTGCCAACCCTTTTCAACTTTGTGCTGGTAGTACTCAACTCTTCTACTCTCGAGGGTGTAAAGATTGCAGGCACTAAGAGGCCTTGAGTGGTTGCATTTGGCTTGAGACAGGAGGCAGAGAGCAATGAAGGGGGAGCAAAGTCTCATTGCAAACACATACTGTACAATCTGTGCACTACGAGTATAAGTTGTTGGAACGCAGTCAGTATCTTAAGCGCTGTAGATTAGATTAGATTACTTCCCGTTTAGTATACGAGCACAGCCACCTGCCAGCGTACACACGCTGGCATTCCCTTTCTCTTTTCCTCAGTCGTTCTCCATCCTAGCGGCTGAGGTATGTCTTTCTCTACTGTACCTATTCTATAGTTTACTTACTGACAGTTGTATAGTGACACATTCTGTGTCCTTCTATAGGTATAGTTATAATATAAGTCGTTCTCCATCCTAGCAGCTGAGTGACACATTCTGTGTCCTTCTATAGGTTTCGACAGGTTATGAGCCCTGCGCGTTAGCCTTAGGACTTCTCAGGACTTCCAGAAGGACACTGTCCCCCTTCCATTCCCATTTCCCCTGGTGGCAGACTCAGAGGTCCCCACACACACCCACGCTCCACCACTTGGTGTGCTGGCAGCTTTCGACTCTAGCGCTCATTGCGCGGCTGTGCAGGGCGCTCTCTGCTCTACCATATTGGGCAGCACTCTAGGCGCTGGAGAGTTGTGCCGCATTTGGCAATACAGACAAGCTCCTCCCCCACACTCGTTTGTTGCAACCTGCTATATAGCTGTTAGCACAACGTTTGCTCTGTATCTGTTGCTATTGGCTATAAGCCCTTGTGCACGATACCTCTAGCCCCATGGCTGACTCCTCCGACAAGGCTGCAAACTGTCCTGTCCTCACTGGTGCCGACAACTTCCAGATCTGGAAGATACGCATCCGTGCAGCGCTACAGCGTGCAGGAGTGTACGGTATCGTCACAGGCACTGAGTCCCCTCCATCTACCACTACCACCATCTACCCTGGCACCTCCGGTCTTCCTAGCGACATCGTCCAGTGGAAGATCCGCACAGAGAAGGCTCTCGGCATCATTGTCGACCACGTCTCTGATGCCATTGCGCTCAAATTCGAGCATCTTGACAACGCCAAGGACTTCTTCGATGCCATAGTCAAGGAGTACCAAGACACCAATGTCGGCGTGTCAGCATTCTACGCTTGGGTCTCCCTCGCCAACGCTAGCTGGGATGGCTCGTCGAGCATCACCGACCACATTGGTTCACTTACCGCAGCCAACCGCAAGCTCACTGCTCTGAAGAAGCCCGTGGATGACGAGTTCATGGCATACGCGCTCCTCAACTCCCTTCCCCATGAGGGTCGGTGGGAGACGTTTCGCACTACGATCCTCACTGCCATTCCCATTGGTGGCACGATCAAGTTCTCTGATGTCGAGGCTCGCATTCATGCTGAGCTCACCCACACCAACGCCTCCCAGGCGTCGCAGGCCCAGACTGAGAGCGCTCTGAAGGCATCCAAGCCGGCGGCCAAGCAAAAGGGCAAGAGTAAGACGAAGGGTTCCAAGAAGGAGTGCTCACTCCATGGCCCTGGCAGTCACTCGACTGAGGAGTGCAACACCCTCAAGGCCAAGGCAGAGCGCGAGCGGAAGGCAAGGGCGAATCAGGCTGTGGGGGATGGTTCTTCGGACTCAGACGATATAGACCAAGGCGCACAAGCGCAGCATGTATCTATCTCCGGCAAACTTGCAACTCGCATTCAGGCTTATCACGCGTCCGATCCCACTCCCAAGCGCACACCACACGTTCTCATTGACTCCGGTGCCTCTGCACACATGGTACCAGAGCGCGGTTGGTTTATACCAGGCACGTACAAGCCTCTGGACCCTCCCAAGCCTGTCAGCTTTGGTGATAGTTCCCAGGTTCATGCTGTTGGCATTGGCTCCATCCTCCTGCTCAGCAACGTTAGCGGCAAATCATTTGAGACAGTCGTCTCGAATGTACTTCTTGTTCCCTGCTTCACTGTCGCACTTATCTCAGTTCAGAGACTGTGCGAGAAGGGACTCAATGTCCTCTTCAAGGGTAGTATGGGGCGAGTGCGCCGCGGCAATGGTGGGAGCATCATGCTGGCCAAAGCTCGCCATGGATTGTATCAACTGGATGTCACTCCTCATTTGCATGCCGATCAAGCTCTGCTAGCTATTGACATCAATGTCCTGCACCGTCGCATGGCACACACTGCAATGGACACTCTGAAACGGATGGTTGCAAAGGGTCAGCTGAAGGACATTGACACTCTCCTGGGCCAACCACAGTTTTGCGAACCTTGCGCTCTTGGAAAGATGCGAAAACTCCCATTCAAGCCTCGCAGCACTCAACGCGCCACTCGTCCAGGTCAAGTCATTCACTCAGATGTGGGTGGCATGGTAGACCCATCACGTGAGGGATACCGCTACTGGATCACTTTCCTGGATGAGTATACCCGCTTCCTGTGGGTTTACTTCATGAAGCGCAAGAGTGAGGCCCAGTCCATCTACAACAACTGGAAGAGAGACGTCTCAACCTTCCTGCGCGAGGAGATCAGTGATGTTGTCCTATCCCCAAACTTTGTCCAGTTCTTCCGCACAGACAACGGTGGCGAGTACACTAGCAAGGCTTTCGAGGAGCAACTTCGAGCTGAAGGAGTCTTCCATGAGACTACCGCTGCTGACACCCCTGAGCAAAACGGTATGGCAGAGCGTATGAACCAGACCCTCAGCAACCACACTGTCGCTATGCTCATTGAGTCAGGACTTTCCAAGTCCTACTGGGCAGATAGCATGCAGTGCGCGGCATTTGTTATCAACCGCCGACCTGCCAAAGGTCTCAAGGGCAAAACTCCTTACGAGATGCTGTTCAAGCGGTCTTTTGACCCAACCATCTTCCGACCATTTGGATGCACTGCCTATGCTCTCGTTCCCAAAGACAAGCGGTCTGGGAAATTCGCTCCTAAAGGTCGCAAGTGTCTGATGCTTGGCTACACCTATAATAAGCAGGCATACAAGCTTATGGATGTCTCCACAAGGGCTGTCTTCTCCAGCAGACATGTCCAGTTCAATGAGAACGGCGGCCCCCCTGCAGAACTTCTCCCTGAACAGGACCATGCAGAACCAGGCATGTGGGACGACATCTTGCGTCAACATCGTCCAGACTCCATACCAGACGCTGCACCTCATCCCTCTGTTGCACCAGCACCTACAGTCATTGACCAACCAGAGCCAGTGGGAGCACCTCCTCCACCAGAGCCTGTAGGGTCAGTGGGAGCTCATGATCCACCTCCACCACCAGAGGACAAGGTTGAGACACCATCCCGCATTCCACGACGTGTGTCCCAGGCAAATGCCTCCTCCTCCTCAGCCATCTCCAGGCCCTTCTCCAGTGGCTCAGCAACGTCGTGTATCTGCACCAGCCCAAATCATTGCTGGCCAGCGGCGTTCAGCTAGGCCTAAACAACCTGCCAACAAAAATGCAGCATATGAGAGGAAACTCGAGGAGGAGCAACAGCGGCGAGCTCAACGCAGAATGAATGCTCAAGCCAGAGCAGCTGTGCAACGTGCTCAGCCTGCAGCTCAACCGCATGCACCACAACCTCCTGCTCCAGCAGAGGCCCCTCCGCAGGCTCACTCGCCAGAACTGGGCCCTTTCCCAGACGAACCTCAGCAAGAACACATCCCAGATCTCCCTCTCCCTGAGGTACCAGAAATGGATGCAGATGATGTCTTCTTTGCGGGTTTATCAAACACTGGGCCTAGGAACCATGAGCTACCCTCTACCCTTCGAGAGGCATTCAACACCCCAGAGGGTAAGCACTGGAGAGCAGCACTTGAAGAGGAGCTACAGAACCTCCGTGAGAATTGCGTCTATGAGACAGTCCCCATCCCCTCTGGCGTAAAGCCCATCACCTCCAAGCCTGTCCTTCGAGTCAAATTTGACAAGAACGGAAACATCGAGCGCTTCAAAATACGCATTGTTGCTCGTGGCTTCACTCAGAAGGCAGGGGTGGACTATCAGGATGTCTGGGCTCCAGTTGCAAACCTCGAGTCTGTCCGTATCATCATGGCCCTTGCAGCCCGCTATGACCTTGAACTGGACCAGATGGATGTCTCTGCAGCATACCTCAATGGTGAACTTGATGAGGAGCTCTACCTTCTCCCTCCTGAGGGTGTTCCCATTGAGGCTGGACATTGCTGGCGTCTCAAGCGCTCTCTCTATGGCCTTAAGCAGGCTGGGAGAACATGGAACAAGACCCTTGACCAGAAGCTTACCCATCTTGGCTTCATGCGGATGGATGCTGAGACATGTCTATACGTCTTCAACTGTCCTGATGGTCAGATTTGCTTCCTTGTGGTCTATGTTGATGACCTCCTCCTGGCTGCTTCCTCCCGTGCCTTCATGGATGAGATCAAGCAGAAACTTGCAGCACAGTTCAAGATGCGGGACCTAGGACCTGCCTCATACATTCTGGGAGTAGAGGTTCAGCGCGACCGTGCCCAACGCAAAATCTGGCTCTCTCAGAGACAGTACGTTGACACTGTCCTTGAACGCTCAGGCATGGCAAATTGCAAGCCACAGTGGACACCCATGGCCACTGCTGTCAAACCATCTTCTGAAGACCCAAATGACAACACCACTTGCCACACCATGAACATCGAAGGTCGCACGGTCTCATACTCTAGTGTTGTTGGATCCCTCATGTATGCCATGATGGGAACACGACCTGACCTAGCCTATCTAGTTGGTGTTCTTGGACGTTACTCTGCAAACCCCAAGCAGTGTCACTGGGAGATGGTCAAGCGTGGCCTGCGCTACCTAAAGGCAACACGGGACATGGCACTTCAATTTGATGGTTCAGACGTCACTGGTGACATGGACTTCCATGGCTACTCAGATGCTGATTGGTCAGGGGACCGAGACACCTCACGTTCCACATCTGGATTTGTCTTCATCAGTAACCGTGGTGCCATTGGATGGTCCAGCAAGCGGCAGTCCCTTGTTGCTCTTTCCTCCACAGAGTCAGAGTACATTGGCCTCAGCAATGCTGGTCAACATCTTGCTTGGCTCCGCACGTTTTTCACTGAGCTTGGTCATCCGCCTTCCAGCCCATCTGAACTTCGCTGTGACAATCTTGCTGCCATCATTCTCACCAAGGAACCTCAGTTCCGAGCCAGGACCATGCATATCACTCGCAAGTACCACTTTGTCCGTGATGATTTGGTTGCCAAGGGACAAGCAGAGGTTCGCTGGGTTCCTACCGATGATATGGTTGCAGATATTCTCACAAAGGCACTTCCTTTTGAGAAGCATTGGAAGTTTACACGGGCTATGGGTCTTAGGCTGCGCTCGAGTGGGAGTGTTGGAACGCAGTCAGTATCTTAAGCGCTGTAGATTAGATTAGATTACTTCCCGTTTAGTATACGAGCACAGCCACCTGCCAGCGTACACACGCTGGCATTCCCTTTCTCTTTTCCTCAGTCGTTCTCCATCCTAGCGGCTGAGGTATGTCTTTCTCTACTGTACCTATTCTATAGTTTACTTACTGACAGTTGTATAGTGACACATTCTGTGTCCTTCTATAGGTATAGTTATAATATAAGTCGTTCTCCATCCTAGCAGCTGAGTGACACATTCTGTGTCCTTCTATAGGTTTCGACATAAGTACAATGTGATAATCAATCAGATCTAATCTGAGCTAAATCGCTCACTTAAGCGCCAAAAGCCAACAGAGGGCGAGTTTACCGCCACCTTCTGGGCTGGATTGCGTGCTTGGAGTGGAGACAGGTGAGCAACTGGAGTTGTGTACTGTAAGAGGCTTCCCAGCCATGCTTTCAGGTGAGTCGGGTGCAGTGCATGTCACAGGACATCAGGATGACCAAGTGGGGGTTGTTCAGGGTCAGGGGTGGAAAATCTTGGTGGCTGGGTTTGAATTCAACTTGATTTTCATCCTTTCATGAGCAGATGGAGGTGCTGCCAGGTGCTACAATAGTCTTATGTATCTTCGACAGATTATTGTATGCTTGCATTTTTTGCAGGACAGAATGAGCCATAGTTCCAAGATGTAAGCAGCTTCTGATCTGCAAGTACCTTGAGTGCCAATACAACCTGTTCGAGCGCTCTTTCTAGCAGTCCCCAAGTACCAATTTGCGGATACCTGGACATCTGTAACCCCCGTTTGGGGTTACGCTCACATGATCTTACATATACGTGTTCTCTTTCCCCTGCATCATTTCTTAGTTCTCTCCTTAACGACACAGGTATGTGCCCCTTCTCTCGTCTCCTCTGTGCTCACCGCTATGTATCTTACGAGTTCTCTCCTTAACGACGCAGTCTGTTCCTGTTCAGTCGCCTTGTGTGCTTTCCCAGTGGAGCCGGCGTATGCCGACTTACAACATCTGCCCCAAGATTTTCTTTGAAACTTGACGCATGTATTTGCAGCATTTTAATGAACATTTTCTCCGAGGTAGAATGTCAAAATTGGCGGTACCAAATACTACAGGGTGTCATCTTTACACACTCTCTCAAATCTCCGAAACTTCGTAAACCAGCTCGAACAATCAAATTTGTAGGTACACTAGAGACATTCTGTGAAGTATCAAGGCCAACGACTGAGGTAGAAGAAAGCGAGGGCCTGACCATTGTCCGACCAAGCTTCAGCCACCAGCAAGGTGACCCTCAATCTACGCGCGTCCTCGATTTGGTCGAGAGCCGCGTATCATCCGCTTCGCCATTCCTCCCACGTACGCGCGCCTCAAAATTCTCCCCTAACGTTGCCCCTCCCCAATGAGTGGCACTGCTGGCTCCGTGCGAACCACTCCGGGATTGGCTGCGAAAAGCCCCCATTGTGGCACAATTGGAGTTCCCACCACAGCGAACCATAGTTTCTCTCTGGCTCGACCCAAGCGGCGCAGCTTTGGTCGACCGGATGCTCCGTGCATTTGAAGCTATGCAGCGGCAATGCAAGCCGACGCCACCTCCGCTTTGCATTAGACGGGCTCGGAGCTGTGGTCCATTGTACTCTGCGCTTTGTAGCATTAGTTGAGAGCCGAACCATGACTAAACTGACGCGCGGGCGTACCTGGAGCTCGCGGGTATATAAGGGCCAGCGGCCCGGAAGGACAAGGGAGACCCATCAACTTCTCCTCCCTTCTCTCCTCCCCTCTCCTGTCGTCCACCACTACCACCACTCGCACCACACCACTCGCCTCTACCAACATGGTTGTTCGCTGTCGCTGTCGACCTCCGACCATTCTCCGACCACACCTTCTCACAGACAAACTTCTCACACACCTCGCTACCGCGGTGAGTCCGCCCGTCGGACACTACGTCACCCTGGTCACCCTTTCGTCCGGGACGACTTTATCCGTGGTACGTTCGTCTTCGCGCGTGATCGTTCCAGGACCGTAGCTCATTGGATCTTAGCCCTGGTCAAGCTTGCGAGTCAACACCTGGACCCGGTGCAGTCGCAGGAATACCACAGGATGCTGCTTAACTTGGTCAGTATCGAATACTTTCCATGACGTGCTTCAACTGACAACCTTCGCACTAGATGCCGTCGCTCTTGGGTGCGCGATGATCCCGCAACATGAGAGACATCATCCAACCTGGAGCCATCAATGTAGCTTGCGGTGAGTTTTCGAAGCCTTCTGTTATGTTCAACTTCCACTCACTGCGCGATGACCACAACCACAGCGTCCCAGTCGCACCCCCAAGGGCCGCGCATCCTCCGGAGCTGCAGCACCTGTCAGGCAGGGGCGATCGCAAATAGCGGGCGTTGGTGATTAGGGAGCCGAGACCTTCCCGCTCATCCCTTCGTCCCGGCCGCTTCACGGGATCCACTCTGGCCGCGCATGGCGTACGACGAGGATGAAGGCCCGGAGTTTCGGGTGTCCATAGAGCCGTTGTGAACCCACGCATCCGATCGCAAGCGACGGATACTCACGTCCCGAGCCTGCACAGAGGTGAGCTTCTTCGACTCAACTCGTATACGTCATGAACATCCCCCTCACCACGATATCTCGACGACAGCTCAACCACGAACCCGTCACTTCCGTCAGGCTGAAGGTGGTTCGGCCAGTGTCGTCCCTCCACACCCATCCAGCCTTGCCGAGCATCGCGTTCCGTTCCGGCTGGACTACGCAAGGCGACGACAGGTCGACACTCCCTCCCCGTCGACACATGGCCCCGGGCTGCTATACGAGCGGTGCTCGGAACACCTTCACAAGATGAGCGAACCTGGAAACCCATCCGTCGTCCCCGGCCAGGTACATCCCCAGGTAGTTGTGCACACCCGGGTCTGGAGGACGATCTCCCCCCTTCACCACCGGCGCACCCACCGCGTCAGCTTGCGGACCGGGCTGGTCATAATCGTCACGGGCGCAGTCAAAGTGTAGGAGCCCCACGGGAATGCGGGGTGTTGACTCGCTGAACTCTAGGACCTCCAGGTTCTGGATGGTGTTGAGCGTGTCGAGGACCTGTTCGATTGAGTCTTGGCTTGCGCCACGAAGTTTTCCTCTTCGCCTGGAGCGTTGAAGTGACGTCTGCACGTGATCATCGCGTGGCAGCGCACGGACCAGGCATTCCTCAGCTGGTTACACACCCCACTGAGGTACGCGTCTTCTCCCCCTCGTAGTCGTCCGAGATCATGAGCTCATGTATTAACCTAGTACCGGTTGGACTAACTGGGTTACTAGTTTGAACACATTCATGATATTTCATTTCGTGAACTGCCCTCGCGCGAACTCATCCCTGCCAAACAGCCGGTCCCGGAATGGTGTAGTTCGTGACAGTCTATTGAATGCGAGCTGTGAGCAAGTGGTGACCACACGAACGGGTTGATCACTCACAGGCTGGGAGTACACATCGATGCCGACACCGGGGTCGGACATCGAATACGCACCCGGGAACTTGACGAGGTACGAGCCAGAAGGCTGAGCGCTGCCAGAACCCTGAAGAGGAAAACGTTCATGAGTATGTGTACTTTGCGCGGAGTACTGAGAGCACTGACGGTGAGGATGAGCTGCGCGCACTCGGGGTAGAATTGCGGCTGGTTCGAGGTGTGGATCGCGAGGAGCTTTCGAACCGATGAGCATCGAAGTCGATTCAATCCCATATCACTCGAAAGCTCACCTCGTGACGGATGAAGTACTCGCCGGGCGCAAGATAAGAGGGGATGGTCGAGGTCCAGCTAAGAAATGAAATGCAAGGTGTCAGCTTCCTGGCGCCGCGAGGGCGAGATGTATGAACTGACCTGTTGTTGTTCGCAATCAGCTCACCCTGGCCCCAAGTGCCATTAGCAAGGGTACCGGAGATAAGGCCCATCTCGTCGATCTTGAACTGTATACAGCGACCACCAGTCAGATCACACTGTCCACTGTGTATAGCAGCTTGCGACTTACCCAGCTCAAAGACGACGGCGTCGAGCTCGTGCATGCGCCGTTGCACTTGGCCATGTAGACCATAACGGGACCAATAGCGTGGGGCCAGTCGCTACAATAACCAGTCAGTATAAACAGGGAACTACATGCATTCAGGAAGTAGGCACTCACTTCCAGTACGCGGTGACCTTGGAACCTGCTGCGACGGTCGCCGACTCCTGGCCTGAACCTAGGCTCGCACCATTTACGTTGCAAGCGAGATTGGCGTCGGTAGGGCTAGTAAGGGGATTGTAGGTGTCCCACTCGCGCTGGATGCTGCTCTGGCCAGTGGGACTGTTGTATGCCTTGAACCTGTAGCGTGTGTTAAATTAGTCTATCCGTTTCCAAATAGATCAAGGTCAAGACTCTGTTCGACATACCCGTCGTAGGTCTGACCGTTTATGGAGTAGCTGAGGACGCCACCATGGGCGGCGACCTGGCTGACACCGAGGGCAAGAGCGGCAACGGCGGTGGAGACGAACATATTAGTTGTGGTGTGAGCAGGCGAGCAATGAACGCGAAGGACTGGCCCCCATATCCAAAGCTTTATATACGAGGTAAGACAGCGAAAGTATGGTTGTCGGCTGGTACCGGTGTGGTTGCGACAATGTTCCGTACTGCTGTGCCTGGAAAATATATGGGATCTATCTCGGACTGAGTGGAGCCTGTTCATGCGAGGCGTTGCGAAGGCCCGGACATCACGAGCACCACGTATTGTCCGTTTGCGGCCGCTTGGATGGTTAGAGAAGCCGTCGTGCAACTACACTAGACCTATTTGGCCAGCAAATGTTCCCGAGAAGCTAGCGGTGTTATTCAGGTGTCGTCATTGCAGAGGGAGAAGCCGCGATATCTGCAGGAGCTCGGATAGCGAATGAATGCGGAACCTCGCGTCAAAAAAGCGCGCCAGTCGGTCCTTTGAAGTCGAGCTTGTGCGTTGTAGGAGTATGCACGACCCTCGGACATTCGGTGTGCTATGCATACGTCACTGACACAGATACAATTGAGTAGAAGTCAAGCATACATCGTTTCTACACACCACGTCCGCGTGGTCCTTCGGAGGGTATGTTGCGGGATTCCCGGTGTGCGCGCACAGGCGTCGGCACGCGACGCTAATTGTCTTCGATGATTGTTATCCTCGGAGCATCCACGATGGGGACAGGCGGCGCGTCGCTGGCTGTGGGCACGTTCGCCGCTAGCGCAGGCTCGGGGCCGACATCCTCATCCTCTTCCTCATCCTCTTCATCCTCCTCGCCTGGCCGCCGGAACACCAACTCCTTCCCGCTGACGAGCCGCCTCTTCTTGAACGGCGCCTCAGGCTGGTCTCCACTTGCTCCCGAAGCTGCGCCGCCCGCTGCGTCCGTCTCTTTCTCTTTCTCCGCTCCTTTCCCCTTCGAGCGCTCCTTCTTCTTCTGCCGCTTCGCCCTGTTCTTCGCTGTCTTTGCTTCGGCGGCCTCCTCCCATTCGCGCTTTTTCCTCTCGAACTCTGCAGTGGTGGTTTCCTGCATGATGCCAGAGCACTGAGATCGATAATTCTCAGCGTGGTTTTGAATCGCAACATACCTTCTGGGCCTGCTCCTCCATCATCTTGAGTCGCTCGTACTCTCTGCGTCTGCTCGCTTTGTAGACGTGGAACTCCCCGCTACCCGCGCCCGCACTGGATCCCTGCACGTTCTTCATCATCTCGCGCGCCGGCCGGATGCTCTTCTCCTTCGGTGGTGGTGGGACATATGCAGGTTTCGCTGGGTCCTTCAGTAGCTTCTCCAACTGTGCTCGCTGTTTATCGAGCGGCGTAGAGGCATGACGGTGGCCTGAGCCGCCGGGAGCAGGAGAGGGAGATGCTGCAGGTGAAGCAGACATGGCGGAAGAGTGGTCCAAGAGTGATAGCAGGGTCTGGTGAGGGTTCAGAAAGAGTTGCCACAATGACCGGCGCTTCGTCAACGCCCGCAGCTACGACGGCTACTAATCTATGACCACATATAGGTGAACTGTACCTCGCCACTTAAATATATCGTGCGCGGGATGGCAACATGTGAAAGCATGTGTATGATCCACCATAACAAGCATGATATTACAAGATGCTACATAAGGCCGTAGACAGCGATGGGACTGACGTGCAATGGGAGAGCTACTATATTGAGTTCCGTGACATGGAATGAAGTCGTGCATGAGGGTCATTAGACGACTGAAGTATACATTCAGCATCCAGTGATGAATGAACATGTAGGGGAAACTTACGAAGCAAGGCATTGATGCAGCCGTCGTTCTCGGGGTTGTTGGTGATCTGTGCGTACTTGCCGAACACGACCTTTCCACCCGCAGTGACCATACCCAGCTCGGAAACGTTCACCTCAATAACCGTGCCCTTCGTCAAGACACCCAACTGCGTGTACATAGGTGACTGAGGGTTCTTCTTGACAGCTAGAATCTGCAGTTGGAAGGTGGCCTTGAGGTCGGCTGTTGATACCAGATAATTATGAGAAGATGCACGGGGAGCACTCTGGGATATGAACGTACGATGAGTAACATTCGCCTTCTTGTAGCGAAGTGCCATAGGCCGGATGAACCTCTCCATCTTCACGGGTTTCCGCGTGAAGCCCTCGCCCACAAAAGTCGCCTTCGTGACCATCCGCTTCCATGCCTTCTTCTTGCTCTTGCCCGTCCGCATCACCTTGAACATCTCATCCTCCGCTATGCCCCTAACCTTCGGGAGAGGAACAGCATACTTGGCCGCCTTGTCCTTCCGCTTCTCCTTGATCGCGGTCGACAACGCCTTCGCATCCTTCTGCCCTTCACGGTCCAGCAGATACGTCGGCAGCGCCCCCTCCGGTGCAGAAGAGGAGTCCTTCTGCTTGACATTGCGCTCGTCATGCGCCTTGAGTGTCTTCTTCATCTGCACCTTCTCAGCATGGCGCTTGGCATGAAGAAGTTTCGCCTTGAGACCGAAGGCTTTTTGAGCGGTCGCGGATGCACGGTGGACTGCACGAGCCTCACGTTTGCGCCTGGAAGTATGTGTCAACCAACGTCTCAACAGGAACGAGCACATGGTGACACACTTTCGCTCGTAGTAGTCTAACCGGCGACCATGTCGCTTGATGTGCTCCTCGATATACTCGTTCTATCAACAAGCGATGTGAGTTCCATGGATAAGCCGTGTCGTCCGGATTCAATCATACCTGAGGCTATATAGCAAAAAGAGTTTCAGCTCGTTTCCGTACGGAATATAATGATAGACGTACCATAGCGGAGTGGGGGAGGAGGAGAGAGAACCTGACGGTAAAGGAGAGAGAAAATGAGCGTCTACCGATCGCCATGAAATGATGAAAAGTCTGCGCACGTGACGTCAGTACAGGTCCACGTCTCGCGCACCGGCGGGCAAACTCGCACTCAAAGTTCAACGTCGACGACCGTTTTTTATCCTACTTCTTCCTAGTTTCGGACGACGCACACGACAGCTGCAACGATGTGGCAGGACAATAATGCAGGATACGGCGCAGGCTCCTCGCAGAGCCAGTACTACCCCCAACATGCTACGGTCGCCCCACAGCCAGGCGTACCACTCCAGTTCTATGCGCCGAGTCCCGTCGGGAGCAGCTTTTACACGGGCTCGCGCTCGAGCTTGGAGGGTCGCATGGGAGCGCAGGGGTCGATTCAGCAGGGTGACGGATACGCCGGGAACATACAACCAGCGGGAGGATGGTGGACAGCGTTCGGGACTGGAGGATTCGAGGGCGAGCCACCGCTGCTGGAAGGTGTGTATCGCCAATGTGCCATTGAGCCACCACATTACTCAACAAACATACGGTAGAACTGGGCATTAACTTCCCTCATATACGCGCCAAGTCACTAGCCGTGCTCAACCCTCTCCGGACTGTGGACGAACATATCATGGACGACGCAGACCTCGCAGGTCCGCTCTTGTT
This sequence comes from Lentinus tigrinus ALCF2SS1-7, assembly GCF_003813185.1. Taxonomy (NCBI): domain Eukaryota; kingdom Fungi; phylum Basidiomycota; class Agaricomycetes; order Polyporales; family Polyporaceae; genus Lentinus; species Lentinus tigrinus. The sequence continues at coordinate 281,252 of NW_027137923.1, forward strand.
TGTCTTCTGTTTCGGCACCTTCTTGCTCTTTGTGCGTATATTCCTTCCATATCGCAACGCATATACTGACTGCGTGCTGTGCACATGTAGTCCGGCAAGCCACAGTTCGGATACATCTACGGCGTCGGCGTGCTGGGTTCACTATCCATCTATACCCTCCTCAACCTCATGTCAGAAAAGGGCATCGACGCGTACCGCGTAGTCTCTGTGCTCGGATATTGTCTCCTGCCCATGGTCGCAGTGGGCGCACTCAGCGTAATCGTCACCCTGGAGTACGTCCTTTGAACCTGACGCAAACGGATTGACATACTGACGGGTCCACCAATACAGTGGCACTGTGGGTTATATGCTTTCCACGTTGTCGATTCTGTGGTGCACATATGCCGCCTCCACTATCTTCGTTGCGGTTCTTCGTATGTCAGAACAGCGACTATTGCTTGCGTACCCCATCGGACTGCTATACGGATGTTTCGCTCTCCTCAGTGTATTCAACGTCGGCGTCGGCGGTTCTGCCAAGTAAATTGTTGTCACATAGTTTCCTGATTTATTATCTGGATTAGACCCGGACTTCATGGTTGCATTCGAATCAAGGATTGCATTATACGGGGGTAAGTATAGGTAAGTTGTTAATCGTATATACGTGTACTAGAGGTACAGATACAGATGCGGCGAAGGTGATCCCAGAGACATAACATAATCCTATGCGTGTGGGGTATACTGAAGGATCCTATTCTAGCTCCGGGCTCATGGGGTAATCGGTCGCGCTCCTCGTCAGCTGCTTGCTGTAGAGCTTGAGCAGTGCCTTCATAATCTCCTCCGTTGGCATCGTCGCATACTCGTGCACGTACTGTGGCAGCGAGTCTTCCAGGTTGAAGCCTGCCTTCTTCATGAAGAAGGGATGCATGACGTCCGGCGTTGCCTCACCCAGCTGCCTCATCGTCAGGCGCTCGATCTTCCGGTTCCGAGGCGCATAGACGAGCCCCATCGATTTCTTCTTCTTCTCTGTCCCGGGCGGCGCGGATCCTGCGGTCGGAGTGGAAGACTCTGCACTTGCGGAGGTGGCGGAGGATGGAGGAATGAGTTTCGGCGAAGGGGAGGGAATAGTCGGTGATTGCGGGGTAGAATGTATGTGCGGAATGGCCGCGTGAACGTCATCCATGGAGTGCACAGCAAGGGGAATCTGTCTGGACGATATCGACCCACGGGCCCTTGGGCGGGTACGGACGACAGAGACAACATCAGGTATACCATTGTGCTCCCTGTCTCCTGGTGACGCCACTGTCGATGAGCCAGTGTCATGCTTCTTGCGAAGAGCCTGGGCAGCCTGAGCAGCGCCGGTCACGCCGACGACCCGGGTATCTGCGGACAACTGAATCTGCTCCATCTCGCGCGCGAAGGTCTTGCGGAGGACGGTCAGCCACGAGTAGAGCGACATGTTGAGCGAGATGTAGATGTCCTCCACGTCCCTGACTCCCGCCTTGGAGAAGCTAGAGCTGAAGTCGTATGCCAACGTACGCTTCGTCTCATCATCCTGGACCTCTTGCGTCTCCTCCGATTGCATCTGCATGTCCATGGACGGCAGTCCGAAGATGATTGCTTCAGGTGAGTTGGTAACGAGGGTCGAGAGCCATGTCCTGCTGTCGACAGACTGCTCTTTGGGTATGAGGGTGTGATGGAGATGAGTGACCTTCGAGATGGTGATTCCGGAGAAGTAGAGATGGAGGTCGCGTCTGGCAGGCTCATTCTCTGACTGGATAAGACGGTGCAAGCGGGCATGGATGTCCTCGCCGACGAACTGTGCTAGCTCGGGGTCGCGCATGGAGCGAGGGAACACAATGAGTCGCAGGAGCTTGAGCTTGAGACTCATGCGCTGTCCGATGACGTACAGCAGTCCCGTTTCGTGTTCCTTGAGACGAGAGCGCGCAGACTTGAATACAGCATTTGCGACAGCAGAGAGGGGGTTATCCGGCTTAGGTGCATTGGCGATCCGGAAGGCCCTCGACTCCCTAGCTGCGCCTTCCCTCTGCGCCTCCAAGTTCACGCGGAATTTGTTGACGTAGGAGACGAGCTTCGGGATGGTACCCACATTCATGATCGCAAGGACGTCTGATCCTGTGACCACAAAATCGAGAGTGACGCGTCTGTCCTCGACGGGAATTCTGGATGAAATCTTGGACCAGTCGTCATAGATGTAGACCGAGATCGGCTCAGCCCTAATGATGGCGATCAGTTGGTGAGCACTCAAGTATCATGATGTGGCGGAACTCACCGATATTGGATGAGCTCGTGATATTCTGAGTCAAGTTTTACGACGAAGACGCCAGTGGTCATGGCCAGGTCCAGCATCCGGCCGCCGGCCTCCTTAGCGGAGTGGCTGCTGTTCCTGCGCACCGTCTGGAATTGAAAGTCAGGCATCTCAGCATGACCGGACAGATTGCCAGTCGCCACGATAGAGAAATTGCCGATAGCCAAGGACAACTCTGACACGCTCTCTGCGATCTTTGTACGAACCAAAGTTTGGTCCAGAGCGAGCTTCATGGTGGATATAGATTGTCCGAGGTCGAGGTCTAGCTCAACGCGACGAAGACGGACGAGAACCGCTGTGGTGAGCTCTTGCTTGGGAGAGGGAGCAGCAGGGTTGGGGGTTGGTAGGGAGCTTGGGGGATTCGAAGGTCGACCTGTGGATGTGAGGGCTGATCCACCGGTGAAGGCAGGAATCCGGTCCAACCAGACCGCCTTGAAGCACAAGACATCCTGGAACCGAGAGAAACGCAAGCCTCCAGCAAACTCTGTGTCCATTACGACTGAAACGGAACTCATTGTACGTCCACTTTCGGGCTGTAGCTTGGCAAAGCCGATAGTGAAATTGAGGTTCCGAGCGTCCAATTTGACACAATCCTCGCTGAGGAATCCGTGTTTGAGTGAGACAGTGAGACCTCCAACAGTGCCCGTGAAGGAGACGCGACGAGCTCCCGGAGCGATGTTGATGATGAAACCTCCGCTATCCCAGTGCAAGCCACCGATGACGTTGGCGTCCGGTCGACATGTGAGGAAGAGCTTGGACTGGTCGATGCGGAGACTGAAACTGATCTTCATACTGGACACAGGGTCAGAAGAACGATTTGATGGTTCCTCGATCGGGGTAGGGAGAACGGGAGTAAGTGGTGGTAAGAGACCGTGAGGGCGTGGGCCTGGAGACGCCTGGGGTCCTCGGGGATGGGTGGTGCGCATATGATCCTCGACTTTGTCCATGAGCTCCGTCAGGAACGGGAGAAGACTGGGACGAAGGGTGTTCTGACTCGAATGGATGGTGCTCTTGAATACCAACGTGGAGGGCTCAACGGACTGAGACTTTGCAAGTTTCTGAGCAGCAGGAGTGGCCCGGAACTCCCCCCACACTGAAACTTCAGGGAGATTGAACTCCTCCGCACCGTTCGAGTCTTCCGAGCGGCCATAGAGCAAGGTGGACAACGGGCGACTGCGAGGTTGATGGGACCCGGATTCCTTACTGTGCATGCGAACCTTACCGCTGGCGAAAGTAAGAGATGCGAGGATGTTGGATGTTGGAAGTGCGCTGTATCGTTCCTGGGCGTGAGGAGGTTCGGTGGGCGGGAGAGACTCAGTGCTCGGAGAGGAACGAGGAGCGCTGTTCGCGAGACGCTCGACACGATCCTTTCCTCTGCGATACACATCAACCAAGGAGGCTATGAAGTCAGGGATAGAAGAGTCAATGTCGAGTACAAAGCCGCTGACTTCGGCCCCAACGCAAACACGTCTGGCGTCGGCAACACGATCTGAACGCAGGTAAGCAGTCATCTCAGGATATACCAGCCTGTTGCGAGTCTTGTGGTTCTCGCCAGAGAAATCGGCGGGATTTCCTTGTTTGAACCTGGCAAATATGTCAACCTGATGATCATGTTGTGTCGGAGAACAATGAAACATACCGGGTGACGAACTGGAAGGAGAACCCTGTCATTGATGCTTGTCCGTTCTCACCAAGCTGAGTGTCAAATTCGAGTGTCTTGATCGAGAAGAGGAATGCGCGGACAGCACTGTCGTCGTGACTCCCAGAACGCGGCATTTGCAAGTCACGAGCAAGAGTCAAGGGGAACGCGACACCGATATTCTTGATGTTGAGGCCAAACGTGTACAGCTCCAACAGGGACTTTTCCGACAGCATCTTCTGTTCCCCGATCTTGATATCCAAGGACTTCATCAAAGTCCTCGTCTTTTCTTTGAATTCCTCAAGCTCGCTGGCGCGTTGTTCCCGGCGTATCAGGACCTCGGCCTTCGATACAGGTTAATAGAGCACGTGCAATTCAAGGGAAAAGCGTAGCGTACCTGCAGGTGATCGACGAAGTCGCCCAGTTCACCTATTGAGCTGGGTTGCATGACCGCGTGGATCTTCGCGACCGTGATCTGGAGGTGTTGCACGGAGGCGTGCGCCTTGCGAGTCATGCTGACCTCAATGTCCATACGGACGAAGGCGGACCTTCGATCCCGGTGAGAGGGTGCTCCAATAGAGTGTTGCGAAGCGAGGGACAGGGCCAAGTCTGACAGTCTCACATGCCACAGGGAGCGACCCTGATTCCCTATACCGCCGCTTATGTCTTCGCATTCCAAGAACAATGTGGATGTGAGACCCTCAAGACCTATCCGGAAGCCCTTCATCTTCAATGAACCATTGAACTTGAACGGTTTTTCCTCGCGCTTGTTGGGGGCGTCCGTAGGCGGCGGAGGAGGAGATTTCCTTCGGCGTGTCTGTTCGATGATGTGGATGAAGTCATTGAAGTCTTGACCAGACTTCTGCTGAACAGATAGAAGCGTATCCCAGTCGGAGGGTCGAACGGTGACATGGAAGAACTCGACAAGCGCCAAGCCTTGAATCCCGGTGCCGTCGTAACGGCCACGCAAGGTGATGGTAGGAAGCTCCAAACGAATACCGGCACTCGAGGAGGACGGATGAGGGCCACTACGAGATCTTGAGATCTCGAAAACATGGGGACCCATCTGCAACCCGAAGAGGTGAGAGCCTTTACGACGACCATCATCCAGCAAGAAGGCGATCGTCTCCCGAACCTCCCACGACAGCCATGTGCCATGCATGACTTGGAGGGTAGCCTTCGTAGACGTCACAGATGCCTGTACCTGGAGAGCGAGTATCTTTGGGGAGTGGGAAGCATGGGAGGGAGCTGGACTCCGCGGCTTCGGAGAGCTGCGAAGCTCGGCCAGAAGGGCTCGAACTGTCGCATCTATGCCAGGTAGGTACTCTGCTCGCCAGTTCTCGACGAATCTGTACAGACGCAGGACGCTTCGAGGTATGTCGAGGTGCACTTTCCCGACTCCAACCAGAACGCGACAAGTGAGGTTTCGGTGAACGTCCTGTTGCAGCACGACATTTGCTTTGCCATCCGCGAAAGTCAAAGAGGCAAGACCTTGCTCTTTGGGGTGCGCGACGTTCGCGGATGAACACGCCTCACAGGTAGCTGCGCCAAACATCAAGGAATGATTGGTTGATATGTCCCAAATTGGATGCTCGTGTGAAGGCGAGTTCACCAGGAACGAGGATGCGTACGTGATGTCCGCGTTCTTGAAGCGCAATAAGAGCTGCTCAGCCGCGGCCGTGAAGGTAAAGGAGCGCATGGACAGGGTGAGATCGATGGAGAAGGTAGGGAGGTGTCGTTGGGGCGATCCTGGCACTCTTGTGGAAAGGGACCGACGGTCAGAGTCGGCACGACCATTCCGGAACATTGCGTACAGATGGACGCTGTGACGCCTATAGTCCCGTAGAACGATTTGCACAAACTCCACAGCTTGAGGATGGACGGTGGACGAAATGCGGTCGAGAGCCAGAGCCAGAGAAACCCGCAACAGACTGCGGTGCTCTTTGTCCCTTGTAGAAAGAGTAGGAATACTCTTGCTAGGATTCCATGTCGGTGGCGGCTGTACTAGATCGGCGAGTTGTTGACGGGCAGTGATGGTAACTGGGCCAGAGACGAAATTGCTCTCCATGGTTTCGGTAGGATGACGCAGAGACAAATGGACCCCTGTAAGAACTATTGACACGCAGTCATATGGGAGCTCCCAAGCAGAACGATTGGGAACATCGTCACGCTCGCGATGGCCATGAAGCAGCTCCTGCAGAAGCGATTGCTGCGACAGATGCGATGAATCGTCATCGCCAGCAGCTCCAAACCATTGATTCTGCATAGCGTCAAGTACGTCTTCGAGAGAAACATCGGGCTGAGAGGTGTGGATCTCCTGTCGCTCGTGTTCATCCAAGAACCGCAAGCAGTTGCGGAGGTACACCAGGAATTTGAAGGTTGCGTCCTTTCGCAGCTTATCCGGCAGACCGTGCTGTACGAGGTAGGAGGGTTGAATGGTGGATAGCGGATCCACGACCGACCTCTCATGCGAAAACGCCAAGACACCATGGATGATCTGGCGGATCGAGGCTCGGTCCTTCATCTGCTTCTGGGCAAGTAGGATGCCCCAGGAGTACCTGATGAGGACCGCCACTGTAGACAGCACGAAGTCTGGACCGCTGTGGCCAATGTCCGAGGTGATCGCGCCCACGGAGAGAGTGATGTCACGTCGCAGGATCGACGCGAAGGTAGGACCTATGGTTAGGTGGCATATTCGCATTGGATCCTGCTTGTACGATCCCCGGGCGGGTAACCTCGAAAGCAGAGCAACTGAGAACGACGACAATGCGAAGGTGAGGTCGTTACGGGGAGGGCCCTGGGCATTTCTGAATGACCGACCACGGAAGCGCGGTGCTCCCGCCACAAGGTCGACCACAGTAATGGACAGATCTCCGGCTTGCGTGCTCTTTCCTGAACCTTGTTGGCTTGATACGTTCACCAATTGCAACGACCGTGCTTGTATGCGGGGAATGTGGATGTCAAACGTTGTGACAGTGCTGGACGGACCAGGACGGGACTTGAAAGCCTTGATATAATCCATGGTCAAAGCATCGAAACGTAGCTCAGGACTCATACACTAAGAGAATACGTTAGTCTCCTCATTTGAACAGAGTCACGTGAACACTAACGCAGCTGCTGAGATCCGTCACTAATTGAGTAACAACGGGTAGCACGAGCGGTGTGAGCCAGACGATGACCTCATCCTTCGAGTAGACGCGGAAGGTGCTTCGACTCGAATCTGCAGGATATTCCTCATCCAACTCACTCCATGCGGTATTTAGCACCGCGATGGGGTCAATACCAAGCTCGAGCATCGCAGAGTGGTCGCGATTGTTCCGGGATACATCCTGTATGCGATATGGCATGTCAGCAACATGGAACTTTAGCCTCAATGCAATGCATACTCGAGTCAGGATGAACGGAGACAGATGCCAACAAGCCGGTTTGGCAACCCCGCGGCTCTCGTAGTGCCTGCACAGCGAACTATATTGATTAACCGAAGGCCACGGCGATTCTAATGAAGCATCTGCGATGACGCACTTGTCGTCAGCAAGCATGAAGTCAAACTCAGAGCCATGGTCGACTGACCATCAATCGTGTCTGCGTAATCAGTCGTGTAATCGGTCAAGTCGTCATCGTCCGATTCGTCTGCACCAGTAAAATCTTCGTCACCGTCGCTTTGTACCTCAATTGCGATATTGGCCGGACGAAGGTCTCTGTTGTATGGGTAAGCTTGCTTTGGAAACCAACGTATCAGGCACCAAAACGTACGCTACTCGAGCGTCTCGAGCAGTCTCCGGTAAAGGCTCCATATCAGATTCCGACAGGTCTTCGCGTAGAGACGGTAGTGGAGCAGCCAAGTGATCGCGCGCAGCATGCACCGGATTAAGTCTGGGAATCCGTATCTGCGGCAAGTAGAAGTCATTATCGAGGACTCCACGGCCTAGGATGCCAGTTAGTCTCGACTAAGGTGAACGACACAGGCCATACCTGGTCGGAACCGCTGAGAGGGCATTGATGGATCTTCAGGCATGTACAGAATCTTCGCCCGTCCGGTCAATGCGTCTTGTTTGACAAGGAACTCCGTCTGCAGACGAGCAGACTCTTCCCAACCAGGAGGGGCGGAGTACATATCGATGTCGACATCGAAGCGAGCGTCTGCAGCTTCTATCCAGCGCGCTCGGTCCTGCCTTGAAGCGAGAAGAAGCTTTACAGCGCATCGCGGAAGACGGACACCTGTGACCTTTCGGAAAGTTTTGCCAGCCAGATCGTTCATGTCGATTCGCAGACCATTCGGCATTGTCAACTCAGCGGCAGCGTTTCCTATTGTCCATACGACGTTGACCGCGTCGACATGAACTTTCAGAAAGGTGACTACAAGTGCAAGACGAGTGATAAGTGAACGATTGTATGTGAATAAGAGTGAATGGTGTATTCGCTCACCATCAGGGTCGGAAGGGATAGCATACTCCTTCGCAGGTGCATTGAGGGGGTCGGAGAAATTGAGACCAAAAGAAGAGAAGGCAGCCGAGAGGAGCCGCCCCTCATAAGCATTGAGGACCGCCTTCACATCACCGGCGTGTATTTCCCATATGCAGACGTACGTCGACGTTGCGGGCCGATGTCCAAAGAGTCTGTTCGCAGTCACATCGAGGCCTGGGACGCGTAAGCATCAATATCGTCCTACATGAGGGCCGACATACCATCGATGACGATCTTCTCTCGCTTCGTGCCATACTTGTTCGAAGTTGAAAACACAGACGCATTGTAGCAATGTTCACTGATTCGCCCGGTGATCATGTCGACATTCAGCGACATTTCTGCGGCGCAATCAGACAGAAGGACATTGAGCAGGATCATGTACATACCCATGTAGTAGTCATTCGTCCTGAGATGGAGTTGTGAAACCGGTAAACAGAGCACCAGGCAAGGACCAAGGTCTTCGGGGGAGTTGTGAGCATGTTCCACGCTGTACTTCTCGTACCCCGGGAATCCGGTCGGGAGGATCATGATCCCGTTATCCACTTCGAGTGACATGGTGACCTGCATAGCATTCGACTGCAAGGAATACGTCAGGACTTGAAGAAGCAGAGATCTGTTTACTAACTTGTCCCTCACGATACTGCAGACGAACGGGATCTCCAAGCGGATCTCCTCGATTCCTCTTATTCAGATACTCGGTCAGCGTGGAGAAGTGCGTGAACGATCCGAAATAGTTGTCCCGCATAATCATGAAGTAACGGATCGTCCAACCAAACGCCTTGTAGACAACGTCCCGCCCAGTAAATTCGAGCTTGAGCTGATCAACGTGCTCCTTCTTGACTTCTGCAAAGTAGCGATACGAACCGTGCATGCTCAGCATGCCAATACGGCCAACCTGGCTGCGGTCCGGAGTAGGATAGAGGCTGGCGATGTTCCAACGAGGCAGGGTCAAGTCCACGTAGAGGTCCGGCGCTTCAATCCAGAAAGAGACCGTCGTGGCTTCCGGGCGATACTTGTCGAATGGCAAGAATGCACCATGGGTGAAGTGCATTCCACGGAAGGTCAAGAGGGCTATGGACTATGTTAGTCAAGAACATCCTTTTGGCGATGCGAGCGACCTACCGTTGTCTTCTTTGATTAGTGGCTTGTCGATGATGTTATGGTCGTTGACGTACAAGTTGATCGTAAAGTTGTGCATGTCGAGGTCGATGACGTAAGTTATGGGCGTGAAGAGACTATAGTCGCTAGGAGGACCTGAACTCCAGTCTTTGCCCAAGTCTGTGAACATGTTGATGTGGTCGCGTAGGAGGTAAAAACACGGCTGTCGAAGGGAGATGGCGAAAGTCCACTGTCTCATCCCGTTCCACTTCAGAGGTGTGGGGAGATGGCTCCGGATCTAGCTCAGAACTTAAGCATCTAACTGAGTGGAACAGCGTGATGACCTTACTCGACAAGTCTCGGCGGTTAGCAAGCGAATGTCATTGAGACTTGATGTGACGGTGACAGTGTCTAAATGGACTTCGAGCATTGAGATGTATCCCCTGGAGGACGCGATCATGGGCACGATGTAGCTGATTGTTGAGCTGTCACCCGCGCGGAGATGGATCGAAGCAGCCTCGCGCTTCCTAGGACGGTCGGGAACATCGACCTTGCCATCCCACTGCCAGTTCTGCTCGCTGCGTTATGAACGATGAGATGGACTCGTTTGGCGAACAGAGCATACCTTCGATGCCTCACGGAAGGGAATCTGCAGAGTCACGCCATCCCGTAGCTCAATGAAAATCTTCATGCCCGTCCACATTCGCATGTCTCCAGGCTTCAAGCGCGGCGTCGGCTGGGAGTTCGAGTACGTTGGAGGGAAGAAGGCCTGCTGCAAGACGACACTGCGTGAGATTCGATACATGAGTCGTCGAATTCTCCTCGGAATCATACGTTTCCTACATACCGTTGACGGTCGGCCCAAGGACCATACCTGATGAAGCCACCTCGGATGACAAGGTCAACGCCCCATTCGGGCGGGAGATCACCATTGCCGATGTCGAACGGGTCAAGGCTCTCATTCTGGGTTTCCTGTCCAGCAGCGGGGGGTGGTACAACTCCCACTACGTCGGCATAATACAGTAATTCCACGACAGACGCCTCCAAGACCTTGCGCTCAACCGCATACTCGAGGGTCGCGAAGTTGGCTCCGAGGGGCGTTTCCTCGTCGACGCTCTTGTGCTGCTTCCGCCAGCCCCATGTCTGAGGGTGCGGTACGGTGTGATGAGCCTTCGAGCGATCGTGGATAGACAGGAAGTTCCAGAGCTTCATATGTTCCCATATGCGTTCGAAAGTGTGGAAAGAGAGGTACGAAGCGCGGCGGAGAGGAGCACTGTCGGGCCGATTAATGCGCTCGTGTGTCTTCTGCCCGACGTCTGTCATGCGGTCGTTGCAGCTCTCGTTCTCTACATACGACATGGAAGGGTTTTGCAGCTTGATGTTGAGCACCTGCTTGTATAGATCGTGTTTGGAGCGCGCTTCGACGATCCCATACGTCCCTTCAGCGCGTTGGAACTCCGCAATGAGAAGGTTAGGTGTGGACGCGTTGCCGATGGTGATAGCTCCTTTGGTGACCTCGAGGCTAATGGGGAGTAAATCCTTGGGGTCGAGGTTCGGCATCTGTTGACGGACCCAATTCGCAGCTCGTTTCACCCATGTCGGAGTCCGTCTGTATATGGAAGACACCAAAGACACGGGAGGTCCTAGTATGGACGCTACAGGATGTATAAGCCAAATATGCATACATTCGAGAGATCAAGTCGCGTACCGTCCTGAAAAACAGAAGTCCTACTGAATATCTTCCGCACGGACCCCGCGCCCTCCTGGACGGGGGTAGCAGCAGGTGTAGGCGGATTGTCTACACCTAACTGGGAGACAATGTTGTCGTATGCGGCCGTCCGGTTGTACATCAACCATTCCAGACCCTGCACGGAGATGTGCACGCGACACGCGAGGGATGAGCCGTCCTTGCCATTCGCGTCCTCTCCGATGACACGCGCGTGGCTGAGGTCCTCTTCCTCCGCGGGGCGACGTAGCCAATAGCGCCATGACAGCTGGAACTTGACAATGCGGAAGGTTTGGTTGCTCGAGTGGTACCGTAGATCTTTGATGAGGATACGTCCCGCGAGAGTCGAGAAGTGTATAGCCCCTACGAGGAGCACATCTCAGCTTCCTGGCGGGTGTCGCACAGCACTTCCACACGACCAATGTATGCTAGACACGCACCGAACTCGAGCCATATGCTCGACTCTCCCTGGTTCCATAGCGCCAGACGAAGGATGAGACTGAATATGAAGGCGAAGACCCTGTTCCAGTAGAAGAGGTAGAAAAGGAGGACCAAGACTATGCAGACGCATACGACAAGAAGCACGACGTTCAGCATCGTGCAAGAGAAGAATACCGACGAGTAGTCGTGGTCGCTCTAGCAGCTCAGTGGTCGACTATTCAATCCGCGACAGCACGTCCTTCCCCTCCGCGGCCGGTCTTCCGCAAGTAACGAGGTGAGCGTCGCCAGGCCTTCCTCTAGTCCGACAATCGCAGAGTAGCGAAAGCGTAGGTATGAAGCTTGCAGTTGCAGCAGGGGTCAACCGGTCGAGCTCAAGAGGCACTCTTTGGCGCTCTGGTTGGTGACGTTCTCGTCGCTCCTCGGAGTCCTCCGAGTGCGACCACTTGCTCCCGCCTCTCAGCTTTGCACTCTTCAGCTCGCGCATTCTCACTACGCACTGTGTCGTGTAGCGCTGTCATCATGCAACCGAGGACAACAACCGCCACCACACCTCTTCGCCGTCTCGCTCTTCATTCTACTACCACTTGTGCCGCCCCAGCCTCGGCGTACGGCAAGTGCATTCTCGCAACCTACACGGATGTACAGAAGGACACATGCAAGGCGGAGTTTGAGAAATTTGGGACGTGCGTGCGCGAAGCCGTGAGTAAACTACAACGACCTGTCAGTGCAGGAGACATCATACCATGGCCATGTCTAGATGAAGAGGAAATGGTGAATCACCGAAGCGCATTACGACAATTATCGTCCGCTGTATGCAAAGTGTCGGGGCCGAGAAACAATATGATCACCACGCCGTATAATGATATGTTCTGGATGTACATGTACTACCCGTCAAGGCTCATCCTCCCCACCCATGCTCCCCGGAACTCTCCTGGACTCCTGCGCTTCACCAGGTTGTCGCTCTGGCCTTTGGGGTTCGGTCTCGCCAGGTGGGCGAGGCGTGCGGGCCGCGCGCTCACGCATCTGCGCCCGGGCGCGTACGAGCATATTCAGGCTCCGGGTGAGCTGGAACGTAGTGGTATTTGGGAGTGGCAGGAGATCGTCGCTGAGGTTTGGCTGTTGGGGAGGAGGTGGAGGTGGAGGATGTCTGAGGCGTTGGAGGAGGGCTCGCAGACGAATGTCGACAACATATTCGGGTCCGCTGTTGGATGACGTGGATACCATCGACTTGTCGGTATCGTCGCCGTTAAGTGGGAGTGGGGACACGGGCGTGGCGGGTATCGGTTCAGGTTGCAGGGGGTCTGGGGTATCAGGCGGCATCGCTCGTATAAACGACGTCTCGTATGCGATCGTTGTGAGAATGAACTCGAGTATGACGATGGTGAAGTCGAGGGACAGGAGTGTAGCCTTGGATGGCTTGTGGGCTGCGGAAGAGTGAGATCGAGACTACCGTTCAACACGTACGAAGACATACCGATGCCGACGAAATCAAGGACAATTGACCTTCCCTCCGACGCCCCCCTGAACACATGGTTGTAGAAGCATTGTAGGTTGACGAGGAATATGAGGATGAACCAGAACCGTAGAGAACGTTGTGAGTCGATCTCGCGTGGCCGGGAGAACTGAAACTGGGTCGATAGACGACAGATGAACGGCCAGAGACGAGGCGAGAGGAGGAAGGACACCGTATGCAATTGGTAGAGGAGGGAGGTAAGCTGCGTGGCGAAGTGAGCTCAACGTGGGACACAACAAGGCAGGGGCAAGCTTACGGAGTGTATGATGTGTTTTCGCTGGGCATGGCGCATAGGCATGACATGTAGCGTCACCTCCACCGTCCTGGTCGTCGAGGGAGACAACGCGCTCGTGTGCGGGGATGAGAGCGCCAGGGTCCTCGGCGCGCTGTCACGCACGCGTAATCGTAACGCAGTCACGTCGCGGGGTCGCGTCAGGTTCGCGTTTGTCGTCCTCGACGACGTCCAAGGCCACTCCTGCTTTGCTCCTTCCATCACCGCGGCGCCCTGTCGACGCGCAGAAACTCTGATACTTTGCTTGGACCAAGTCCAGCCACTTCGGCTATCCGCGTGTGGCCCCAGGTGGCTCCACATACATTACCTTCACGATGGCCATGAAGAACATGAAACAAACTACACTCTCCTTCACGTCTGCTCAGAGGAAGGTTGACGCTCCCTCTAAACCCACGTGCACGCAAGACGCGACTCCTCGCCCTACCGCATCGTCCTCCAAGACGGCCAAGTCTCAGAAGGGCAAGAAGACGTCTTCCGGCCCGGTCAGACATACAAAGATGGATGTGTACGTCGAAATCCCACCAGCCGCGCGAGGACCGCGCGCGACGCCATCCGCGAGAGCCTCCTCAGTCAGGTCTGCTTCCACCAGGATGTCTGCATACGGACTGCCGAGGAAACCCTCTACGAAACGCAAATTATCTCCTGAACCCGAGGTTGACAGGTGGAAGGAGGGGATCCCCCGTATCACCGTTGACCCCGCATCGTCCCAGCCCATGCCTTCTTCAGGTAAGGCATCTCACTCTAATGTTCTCATCTTCGAGATACCAACGTCGCTGCAGATGACCAAGGAAATCCTCCGAAGAAGCCTCGCTTATTCTCCTCTTCCCCCCTCTCTGCTTTGACGCCCCTGCCTCCCAGTGACGCCCCCAGCTCTGTCCATGGCGCAGACATGGACGACGTCGAGTTCGTGCCCACAAGTCAGTCAGACGAGCTAGAACTCGCCCTCCCTATCATTGAGGAGAAGGACCCCTCGGACGTACAGGAGGTTGTAGATCGTTGGAGGAAGGAGACCCTGCCTGAACCCCCCAGTCGCGCAGACTCTCCCTGCGCGAGCGACCGGTTTGGTTTCCCGCTCAGCGACATCCCAATGGATGTCGATTACAACATGTTCTGCCCGCCCCTGACCATACCCGACACCCCAGTCGCTGAGAGCCGCGGTAGTGGTTCTGGGATCCCCTATCCTCACACGCCTTTGTCCGCGCACGGGGATGTCCTCGAGGTTCCGTCGAACACGACAATGGCCACCTCAGATGCTGCCTGGGCTACCCCGATGTCTCGCATCGAAACGCCGTCACAACGAGACGTCGAACGAAAGGCTCCTGCTCCCGACGTGTCCCCATCGGACGCGTTCCGGTCGTTAACGCCTCCTCCCTCATCCAGTGACATCGAGGAGGAGGCCATGCAGCAGGATGTCCCGATTGTTGAAGCCCTGGATGTCCAGAGCAAGACCGAGCAGCTCATCGCCGATATCAAGGCGCGTGCTCTTGCTGCTGCCCGTTCAAGCCCAGAATTGCCTCGGAAAGAACTTGGGGATCTCAGTGACTCGGATTTGGAGAGTGACAGTGATGACGATGATGATCTTCCGGGACTTGTCGCCCAGCTCATCAGGGATACGAAGGGCAAGGCCAAAGTGTGAGTATCTTGTCTTCGAGTTGCGATGGAGGCGCATATACTGACGCTGCGCAGAGCCAATACCACTCGCCAAGCCGGTCCCTCGAAGTCCTCCCCAACAGCCACCCCACGATACAACCTGCGGCGTGCCTCACCCAAGGCGAAAGCCGCAACTCCCGCCACACAAGTGCGAAAGCGTAGGAAAGCCGATCCTGTCGGGGCTCTCTTGCGTGAGAAGCAGCGTGACGAGCGCAATGGTACCGGCATGGTCCTTCTCCGTGGAGCTGAGGTCACACTGGCCGAGTCCAAGGCCGGCCTGCGCGATGAGATGGAGGATGAGGAAGATGGCTCCAGCAGCGACTCAGATGCAGAGCTTGTCCGGCGAGGTGCGAAGGGCAAGGGCAAGTCGTCGCCGCCGCCCGCTGGTCCTTCTCGAACTCAGAAGGCAAAGCGGAAGGACGACGACGGCAGTGACGATGATGAGTATATAGTGGGGCTCGACTGCGAGGCCATCTTAGGCAAGGAGGGCGGAGAGGCCGTTGGGAAGATCTTGGCGAACGACATCAAGGAGAAGATGGCGCGAGCCCTGGCGAAGCTCAAGGAGGTGCCCCTTGGGGTGCCATTCTGGGCGCGGGCGAACGAGCATGAGGCACACGACGACGACATGGACGCAGAGACACCTCTGCCACCGTTCACGGCGGAAGATGGTGGGAGTGCTATACGACAGACACTGAAGGCTATCGTGCACCGCAATGGTGCGTCCTGTTTGTATATGCACTATGCTTCCTGTTTGGCTGACATTCCACTAGATGTCTCGCAGCTATGCTCGCTCCTGTCGCTTGGCTTCGTCTCGTTGCTCAATACTGAGCAATATGCGGTTGTGGTGCCTTGGTTGTTCACAGTCGGTATGAGCTCGCCCACACCTAGCGCGTTCCGTCAACTGAACATCCTTCCCAGCCTTCTCGGACGTCAACCCTTCCCTCAGCACCCTGACATACGCGCAACTTCTCCGATTGGCTCCGTTGGTCGGCTCGCAGCCGTCTGGACTACGATTATCTCACGTCTTAGTTGCTCTGACGCGTCTCGGAGCTTCCGCAAGTGTGCTTGAGCGTCATGAGTGGATTGAGCATGTTGATGGAGCGTCTCCCTCGACCAGAGCCACGGATGAGGAGTGGAGAGGTGAGATGGCGTATCGTCTCATGTCGTTGTTGGCTGCCTTTGCTCAGTGAGTCGATTTGATATCCACGGCCGGCTGTAGAGCTCACATCATCATAGGTCTTTCGCACGAGACAAGTTGATTGACATCTTACTTGCGCTCGTCCTGGTCGGAATGGATCCAACAACATCTGATGAGCTTCAAACTACTATACGGAAGACGTGCGATATCGTGGTGGGAGCAATGACGCCTTCGCAGGAGTTCGCTGCATGCACCAAGATCGTACCCTTCGGCAAAACTTTGACACCTTCCAACCAGGTTCTCCTCATATCCTTCATCCCCTCAATCTCGCCTGCGACCGTTCGTATGGCACGCTGCATCGCCCGGGCTCTGCTTCTGGACAACATGCCTACCGCTCTCGAATACGAGGATGGCCTTCCGGACCTCACACCGATCGTCGACCTCCTTGCTCCCGCTGCTGGCTCCGGTGGGCCTTTCGACATTCCGGGCAATTCGGAACAGGAAGGATTCTATGACGACTTGACTTGCCGAGTGGCACTTCTTGCTCGCGTGCTGTCTGACATCGATGAGTACACCCTCCGTGCGATGGAAGAATCCCGAAGGAAGGCCGAAGCGCGGAAGAACGGCCATCCTGAGGATGATGACGAGCCGGACAACCATGATGGCAAGGAGGCGAAGTTGACCGTCCTGGAGCAGATCAAGAGGAACCTTGACCTGCTCCATGGTAAGATTGGTACGTCTCAATATTTTTTCGCACACAGATGAGTTTCTTGACGCCCCCTGTCTGACAGTTGACACCCGTGCTGCCCACCTTGATCGTTCGCGTGCCAAGGCAGCGTTGCAGCGGCTTTCGTTCCGCGTCCACTATCAGCGCGTCGCGACCACCAAGTCTGGTCATGGCAAGGCTCGTCCTCGCACAATAGCCGGCTACTTCAGTAACCACTCTAATTGAGTCTTTCTTGTTCCTCTATCCCGGCTAGCCCCATCAGTCTACTCTGATTCTAAAGGCTTCCTAATTCTGTATCGTCGTTCGCACTGTTGTTCGACGAGCACGAATGATATCGCTGCTACCTTACTTCATCCCAGACACTGTAATTTGTAGCGTATACCTGCTCTCCCACTAGTGCTACACTTTATTGTTATAGTATATAGTTGCATTCGGAAGACGATGGTTTCTCGTGTGTGGAGTCTGTCGAGATTCCGGTAAATGTGGCGCACCGGCGCACACCTGCAGTGCACTCATTGCAATCCTGCGCCGGCTGTAACACATGAGGAGGGCGAACGTAACGAATCATGTTTTTGACATACCATGAGGTCCAACTCCGGACACGCGTGGGGATGCGGCCAGCACGGCGAGTTATGTTCTGTGGACCTCACTGGCTGATATGATTAGATACGGTGGACGGCTTCCAAGTTGTCGACGCTCTGCAGATGCCGCAAAGTGCTTGTCGTCGGCAACATCCAATAGTGCTATTGTGGCGCTCGCACATATGTCGAGCGAGGCAACGGGGCTCCCTGTAGTGCGTAACCCATCGTATATGCAAGAAATATGGTTGGCTGGCTGAGTAATGAGCACGCGAACACGATGCACTCTTGGACCGAGCAGCGTCGTGTGAGCCATAGGTCGGGCGCACATTTCTTGGGCCACAGTATCCTGTAAAAGAGGTGGCGTCAAGACAACCCATAAGCCAA
Organism: Lentinus tigrinus ALCF2SS1-7; assembly: GCF_003813185.1. Lineage (NCBI taxonomy): Eukaryota > Fungi > Basidiomycota > Agaricomycetes > Polyporales > Polyporaceae > Lentinus > Lentinus tigrinus. The sequence goes on from NW_027137923.1 coordinate 299,210, forward strand.
ACCGTCTTCGAACCCTCCAAACTATCAAACCGCTCCTCACGATGCAGCTCGCCAACAAGCTCTTCATGCTCCTCGCATTCTTCACCGCTTTCGCTGCCGCCATGCCTGCCGCGGAGCCTGAGGCCGTCCCGGGAGACTGCACCTGCAACGCCTGCCACTGCAGCCAGTTGCGGCGCAACGCTGAAGCTTGACCAGCGGCTGATACCAATCATAGGTTAGGTTGACCTTTCATAGTTTCACTGTAGGGGTCGACATTGACGCACCAACAGATAACCTCTACCGTCGGGTCACGTGAAGAGCACCAGCGTTGCGTCCGGAGGAGTATATCATGGAGTTGCATCGGCGGCCTACAAACATTGGTTGTAACGCGCGGAATGAGAATAACTCGTTTGTACGGCGCTTGAATCAAAGGATGAGCGCGGTCGAGAGTCACCGAGTTCCGGCACGTCGGCGGTGAATAAATAGCCTCGTGTCATGCTCGGGTGATACTCAGACCGCGACGCTCTGCGATTTGAGGCGGTCAGTAGATGGAAAAGTGGGTGCTAGAAGCCATGGTTGCGTGGATTTATCGTACACCGTCCTCTTGCTGGGGACGGGGAGCGGTCTAAGAAGCTACTATGGCGGGGGGTAACTAGGAACATACTTTTCCGGTGCATCTTTGCCATCAACACACACTTGCATTTGGCATAGTAGCCATGTCACTCTGCGGCATGTTGTCAGTGGGGGCTGAAGCTGGTTGTCTGTAGATGGGAGAGTACTCCATGGGCTGGGAGTCGGATGAGAGGCACGCCCAACTTGGTTTTCAGGTCGGCCTTTTCCGAACTCCAGCAGGCGCCATGATCATCCGGTCTGCCTTAGCCTACTCATCCCCAATGCCTCGGACCAGGTGAGCGAAGTGTTAATCTCTCAGAAGAGAGACATCTGAAACCCCAGAATAGCTGAGGACCGCGATGCTCGTCTACTGTAGGGGTCGTACCGACGCTTGCAATATGTAGTGACCGAGGTTCGAGACTAGCCAGTACTACCTGTCACGGTCAGAAATGACACTGGCTCTAGTCCACTTTTAAATTGTCGCCACTATGAGGTGACATTTGAGTTGTAAGCCTCTTCAAGTGCACAAAACCGGAACATCTGTGAGTACAATGTCTCGTGTCTGCAATGCGCGAGAATTATTCTTACCAAGTATTCGGAATTCATCTGACATACATATGTTCCCCACATCAGGATCGTCGACCAAGAGGTACAACTCCTATAATTGCACAGACTGCCACGATGACATGCGAGAGAATGCAACCCCCCTTCTAGCCAGTGTTGCTCGCGTCAGCAGGCCCTGGACTTCTCGGAAAACTGACAGCGTAGGTCTTGCTAGATGGCGTCGGCCTCCGAATATGCTCCGAGGGCTACATGTCGAGTCTGACCACCCACGATCAGCGAATGCTAGTGACTTCGTTGGTGCCCTTGACAGAGGGTCTATGGACCAGCAAGGCACTCGTTCTCGGAGGCTCTAGGGCTCTAGGTAGCCTGAGCGGGTCTATATAAACGGGGATCGGAAGACCTATCTGAAGCCAGCACCAAAATCACCCAAGCAGCCATCCTCGCATATATAAGCGAGGCCACTATATGCCACTAGTATACATTCAGTCACTCACCCACCTCAGCTGCGGCATAGCATACTTGATATGCAGCTCGCCACCAAGCTCTCCGTGCTACTCATCGCCCTATCCGCGGTGATGGCGACACCGCAGCCCACGCCCGCTGTGAAAAACAAGTGTGGTTGCAACGAATGCGGTGATCCGATTACGTTTTCGAAGGGAATCGACGGACCTAATGCAATACCACGAAGTGAGGGCATCGTTGCGCTACCCGTTCGCGTGACGACGAAAATTGCTGACTTGTACGGACAGCGCAGTGCTAATCGTACGCACGCACTCTAATGTCGGGGCAGGTGTGCCTTGGCGTCTCCAGGATATGGTGGAAGAGACGCGTCACGCGAAGAGATCGGCCTGTTGCGTCCTTCATCAAAGACTGTACCATTTCGTCACTAGCATATCGTACAAAGGCATTCCTTCTTCATATCCACCAAGCACGTTCAATCATCGGCGACGACGATGACGCACTTGCCAAAATTCTTCCCGCTCTGCACGTCCAAGATCGCCTCGCCGGCGTTCTCCAAACCGCGGACGAGGTACTCCTTGTACTTGATCTCCCCGCTGGCAACGCGCGGCACGAATTTCGAGTAAAACTCATCCACGTATTTGTGGCGCAGGTTCCCGACGATAAAGCCGTGGATATGCAGTTCCTGTGTGACGATCTGCATGACGTTCTTGATGCCGTAGGGAGTCTGCGCGTTGTAGCCGGAGATCATGCCGCATTCCTGCATGAATGACGGAGACAGTGTTAGTCGTATCTGGAGATGTGACATGCAGAGTGCAACGCCACACGCACGATGAAGCGAGCGCCCTTCGCGGCGTTGTCCAGCGCGGCCTCGAGGCTCTCGCCACCGACGTTGTCCCAGTAGCTGTACGTGCCCTGTCAGCGTTGACTGATAACCCTGATGGGCGCAGTTACGCACATGTTGATCGGGCCCTCCTTCTCTAGGACTTTGCGGGTAGGGACCGTCTTGTAGTTAAAGGCGACGTCGGCACCGATGGAGCTCGCGAATGCAACCTTCTCGTCGGACCCAGCTGAAGCGATTACTTTCAGGCCGTCTTCCTTTGCAAGCTGAACGACGGTGCTATATGAGAAGATGATGCATCATGATCAGCCGCGCGCATATGTCATCGATGAGGTAGGGTTCTTGACGTACGCTCCAACGGGACCTGAGGCAGCAGTCACGAACACAACGTCGCCCTGAGGTAATGATGAGCCATGTACGGCGCATACAAGCATATCAGCTCACCTTTTTCGGGGCGGCATATTCCTTCCATGCGTAGTACGACGTTTCACCTATACGACCCTCGTCAGCGCCGAGACTGCTGAAGAGATCCTGAACGAACCTGGCATGCCGCATACACCGATGTATGCGGACCACGGGAGGTTCAACTTGTCGTCAAGCACACGGAAAGCCTGTGCATCCTGCTGGATGGTGTATTGGACAAATGCTAAGGACTAAAGTCAAACATCGATCGATACTCAGGTGGAATTTAGCACACTGACGATAGAAGCCGTACAGGTGGTCGCCTGGCTTTACCGCAGGGTTCTCGGAGCGGACGACGACTCCAACGCCATAGTTGCTGATTCTGTGACCAGACAGTTAGCTATTGCTCTTGTGTTGCCCTTGATACAAGTTTACTTACGGCTCGCTAAGGGTGAATGGGGGCTGTGATGAACACCGGAAACGTCAGTCACGTCGTTGGAGCAGCTGAAGCTGGAAACCGACATTGTAGCTCTTTTTCTCTGGGGCGCGCATACGCCCTCTCAGATAAGGGTCGATGGAGAGCACCAAAACCTTCACGAGGAAGCCGCCCTGCAAGGCAACGTTCTCGAGATCGATGGTCTGGGACCCATCATAGATGGTCGTCTTGCCGGGGACGGGGAAGCCTGTGCGAGTTGGGTGAGGACAGGACGTGGACTTTAAGAACAAGAGAAGACCAGCCGCCGGGAGGGCTGGTACGCACCCTCAGGCACCTCGTTGAAAAGCAAGCGTCCGTTGGTAACTGGGGCCATGTCGTGTTATGTGTGTGTGCTCGATGTCGTCGTCGAAGAACCTGGTAGAAAGACGCAATAAGGCTAGGGTTTATATAGGAGTACGTCCAAGGGCTGAGAGCCTTACTCAGCGGCGACCTCATAGGACCGACGACTGAGAACGACGGGGCCGACGGACAATCTTCTGCGTGATATCAGAACTCTGTGATCCTGTTCTTGTTCAGCCTGACTCAGCGTGTAGTCTTCTCTTGCAAGCTCACGTTACCCGTTTGTTGCCTCATACCTTGCCTAAGTGTATACGCACAAGCAGTAGACTTACGTCACTTGGACCGAGACCCGGGACCGCCGCTAGCCGGCCGTCGGTTTCTACTATAACCGGCTCCTAGCGCCTGCCAACGGTCAGCAACTTCGTCCAGTGGAGGGCAGTCTGTGGATCCAAGACCATCCACATGCCATGGTATGTCCGAGCTGGTAGTATCAAGGGAGGATAATCAGTGTTTGATCGAGCTCGGGCCTCAGAACGGCTCAGTGCTCGAGTCACCTCGGGCTACTCGGACATTAGGCGCCGTCGATGCCCGCTGAGTCTGATGCGCTCGTTTCATCTTCCCAGGCTCACCTTCACGGTGCGCTCTCACGTCGAGCGACTTGCAAGCAGCCACCACAGCGTTGCGACAACCTGGACTCACTCGAAGCTACCTTGAAACGTCCTTAGTTACCAGGCGAGGCGACGCACTCAGAGACAGCGGTAATACGACACCCTAATACCATCCAGTGAAGTATGACAATAACCACTCTTCAGTTCTCCAGTTACTTCTTCGTGCCGGTTTAACCGGATTGAGCCGTCCCTCAATCCTTCTCGGTAACAAGGCCCAACAGTATCAAGTCGTGTCTGTCAAGGAACCCTCATGCAGCCGGGAGTCCAGAAAGCGGCAGTCCATGACGGCCTTCCTGCACCTGCACCTTGCACCGGGCCAAGGTGCAAGTCGAACCGTCGTCGTACTCTACTTGGACTATTTGTCCTGCTAGCGACGGCCTCGACCCTGTACCTTGGCTCCGGTGTCTTGCAAGTGGAGTCCAGCGACCGCACCGTGGTCGTCCCTCTGGACGCCCAGTCAATCCTGACCAAATGCCGCTCCTTGCAAGTGAAACCTGGCCCTCCTGCCGACTTCTACTCTCGTAAACAATCGGACAGGTACCAGGCTGGTACGGATGCTGTTCTAATCCGCAATGCCAAGATATGGACTGGACATCGTAGCGGCCGCGAGGTCCTGCACGGTGACGTATTTCTGGACAGCGGTATCATTCAGGCTGTCGGCCATGTGTCAAGCGGCATTTTGAACAAGTATGCCGATATCACAACACTGGACGCGAGAGGGTACGTGCAGTACCTTGTTGAACGGCTCCCTGTTCTTACATTATCGCAGTGCTTGGCTAACGCCTGGGTTCGTAAGTGAAGTCTACCCAGTAATCCATTCTGACACGTCGCTGGTGCAGTATCGTGGACTTGCATTCGCATTTGGGAGTTTTGGCATCGCCTAGATTCGATGGTGCAGATGACGGCAACTCTAATAAGGGCCCTATCGTTCCATGGCTTAGGGCGCTAGACGGACTCAACACCCATGACGATGGTGATAAACCTCAAAGCCTGTCTCTCAGTCAAGTACCATGCTAACGCCCGTTCCAGCGTACAGACACTCTATGTCAGGTGGAGTTACTACATCCCTCATCCTTCCGGGCTCGCTCAACGCCATAGGTAAGCTGATCTGGACGCACATGACCACGGATAACACTAACTGTTGAGTGCAGCCGGCCAAGGAGTGGTTATGAAGCTGCGTCCCACCAAGGAGCGATCTCCCACCTCGATGCTGCTGGAGCCGCCCGTCGGTATCAACGGTTCTGAGGTCCCTCTCGATGCGACGCCTCGCTTTGGTCATATGAAGTTCGTACGCTCGGCTGATGTATTGTGCTAACCATGGCTGATTGCGACGTGGATCCTGACAGACATGCTTGCGGTAAGTGCCTACTCCAGAGCGGCTCAGGCTGACCAGCTGACATATCTGAGAAGGCGAGAATCCTAAGGCTTACCAGGATACCCGGATGGATACTGTCTGGGCAGTCCGTCAAGCGTGAGTTTCTTGCGGCTTACAGCGCCGGCTATGGTCTCATTCAGGGTGGCGCAGGTACGATAATGCCCGCACCCTCAAAAACGACCAAGATAGTTTTTGTGAGAAAGTATTGTCTGGCGATTGGCGTTCCCTTGGGAGCCAGAAGTATCCCGAAAATCTCCAGTGGCAGCCGCTCGTTGACATCCTGAGAGGAAAAATCAAGGTTACTTCTTCCCAGTCCTTCGGTTCACCCTGATACTGAAGGGATTGCCGCTCCTTGGCAGGTCCAAACTCATTGTTACGAGGCCGTAGACCTCGATAACTTTGTTCGCGTACGTACACCAGCTGTGGATTGCGCTCGCGGGAACCTGACAAGCCCACAGCTGTCGAATGAGTTCCAGTTCGAAGTCGCCGCTTTCCACCACGCTCACGAAGCCTACCTGGTGCCAGAGGTCCTGAAGCGCGCATACAGTAAGACCCTGCTTCTCGGAAACTTGTAGAAGGGCCGACTGACAGCGGGTGAATAGACAACACGCCGGCCATCGCGATGTTCTCGACGTTTGCGAGGTAAGTTCTTGATCACGTTAGCCAGGCGGATACTCAACCGTGCTTGTCACTGTCAGGTACAAGCGCGAGGGATACCGTCACTCTGAGTTCGCGCCCCGCATTCTTGCGGACGAGGGTATCGATGTGATAATGAAGGTGCGTCTTCTCCCTTGAACCTAATCCGCAGAGGTCGTACTGAATGCTGCTGAGACAGTCCGATCACTTCGCCATTCCATCGCGGAACCTCATCGGTGAGGCCGCCATCGCGCATCACTACGGGCTGCCAGAGCATGTCGCCCTTTCGTCCGTCATCAGCACCCCCGCGAAAGTCTTGGGGCTTGACCACCGCATTGGATACGTCAAGGAAGGTTCGTGGCGTCGCTACCTTCCCCGTAATTCATTACTCACGCCGGCTTCTTAGGGTACGACGCAGGTAGATCCGACTGCTCGGACATTGGACGATGTCGTGCTCACGGCTGCGCTCATGGCTAGATATCGTCCTTTGGGACAGCCATCCACTTGCGCTCGGCGCCACGCCCACACAGGTCATTATTGATGGCATCCTGCAATTCCCTCACGCGCACGTCGCACCGAAGCCGGATGCTCACCAAAACGCCCCTATGACGCCGAAGTGGGACGTCGAAACCGCAAGGACACTTGAGCACGACGGCCTTCCACCGCTCGAACCGAAGTTCCGTCCACATATGGTCGTGTTCGCGAATGTCTCGCGGTTCTGGAACATGGACGAAGCCAAGGGAAGAGTTGTCGACGTGTTCGCCGTTCAAGGCCTGCTCAATACCGAGAATTTGGGCATGGTAGTCGCCGATCAAGGGCGGGTGGTCTGCGCTGGCGCCGCAACGTCGTGCGCGTCGTATCTGTCATCCACTGAAGCGACCATCGTGGACTTAGCAGGTGGCGCTGTGCAGCCGGGATTGGTCAACTACGGTGCTGAGCTCGGCCTGTCGGAGATCTTCACAGAGGCGTCGACCAGAGACGGTTACGTGGCCGATCCTCTCCTGGGTCAACCATCGTTTTTTGGCCCGGGTGGATACGTGGCGAAGGCTATTGATGGGCTTCAGTTCGGGACCCGTGACGCTCTGTGAGGGCAATCGTCTATCCTATCTCGTCTCGCTCAAGGACACTGACCGGCGCGTACAGGCTAGCATATCGCGCGGGCGTGACCACGAGCATCACTTCACCATCGCACGCTGCGTGGCTGAGCGGTATTAGCACTGCGTTCTCCCTTGGGGCCCCGCACAAGCTCGCTCGCGGTGCTATTCTGCGCGGCGTCGTAGCGGTCCATGCCTCGCTGACGCACGGAGATTCCCAGCCGAGTATCAGCACGAAGATAGAGGCCATGAGACGGCTCTTGACAGAGGAGGTCGACGGCGACATCGGCGCATGGTTCCAGCAGGTCGCCAACGTGCGTCAATATTGCGGTCCTTCGAGCCTTCGAGAAGTGCTGATAGGATTGAATCAGGGTACGCTACCGTTGGTCGTGAACGTGCACAGCGCGGACATTATTGCAACGCTCATCTCGCTGAAGAAGGAAGTCGAGGCGAAAAATGGCAATGTCATCAAGCTCAATATCGCTGGCGCGACAGAAGCGCACCTCCTGGCCGCCGAGCTATCCGAGGCTAATATCGGGGTCATCGTCACACCGTCGCGTTCTTTCGTAAGTGACTCCTGCACTCTGCGTTGTCGCATGTAAGCTGACCGACCTTGTACAAACTCGCAGCCTTATAGTTGGGATGAACGCCGAACGTGAGTCGCCGTTTACGGCCGTACACTGACGTGAACCGGAGCTGATGCCTGCACTCACCATAGGCTTCCTGGACCGCCGCAAACGGCCGATAGTCTCATTGGCTACCTGATTAAGCACAACATCACCGTCGGCGTCGGTCCGCGTGGGATCGGAGCGATCGGACATCCAGGTGTTATCGACATGGCGAACTCGCGCGCCCGTAACCTGCGCTTCGACATCGGCGAAGTGAGTTAATGTCTGCTTTCTATCCTTGAGGTGTCCCTGACAATCTTCCAGGCGATGCTTGATGCAGGCCCTGGATTACTAGACAAGGCTTCAGCGTTTTCTCTAGGGTCCGTAAATGTGGAGAAGCTGCTGGGTCTTGAGCTTCATGACAAGGAGCGGGACCTGGTGGCTACTGCTGGTGGTGACCTGCTGGACTATGAAGGGAAGGTTATTGCTGTGATCTCTCCTCGGCGCGGCTTGGTTGACGTCTTCTGAACGTGTCGTTTGTGTATTGGATGGAGCTTATATATACCCCTGCTTGACCCGCATGTTTTGTCTGAGCACGAACTTAGACGCTTGCCTGATTGGGTCCAACACTCAGATCTAAGATCGATCGAGCCACCGCGCAAAAACTATCTTCTCTCAAACTGCAGTCTGCTCTCCGCCTTCGCACGACAAGTTCCACTGTCACGATGAGCGACAAGGATGTCAACATGGCCGACGAGGAGATGGACGTCGATGCTGTCATCGCTCAAGGACTGGAGCTGGTAGACATGATCTTACGGCGCAAACCACTCTCCGAGATCAAAGAAGTGATTGCAGCTGGTGCACCGGTCTGGTATCAAGACGACGAGGGGACCTCTCCGCTGCATGCCGCAGCTTATACCGAAAACGAGGAGCTCGTACGCTTCCTGATTGATGAAGGCGCTATTTGGAACGCCGGTAAGCATGGGCTTCAATTTTTTCGTTGGCTTTTTACTGCACGCGGGACTGACCATCAGCCTCACGCAACAGTGGACAACCTGCACAATACCGCGGGGGACGTTGCGCTGTCTCTCAACAACGAGAAATGCTACACCATCATACGGGACGCAGGAATTCGTTCGGGTATGTCATAGCAGCCGGGAATCTCGGGGTTGCGCCATAAGCCAAATTGACCACCTATCATCATTGTTCCGCAGAACTCCTGCTCACGCTCCTGGCAAAGCGGGCGCCAGCGGCAGACTCGCCGTTGAATCTCATCCTCAAGGCGACTGACACGACTCCAGCGGGGTCGACCGACGCGTTCCTGTCCACCAAGCTCGAGTATACGAAGGACGAGCATGGCCAGGACATCTGCCTCGTCAAGGTCAACGAAGCCGAAGAGGTCGGCGTCATGATGGGGTGGGAGCGAGGTATCAGTAAGCAGAGCTTCCTTCCCCCTTCTCGAGATGTGGACTTAGTGAACTAGTGCCAAGTGCAGGAAACCGTCCGCAGGCTGTGCGATGATCATCCGGATGCTGCTGATGGCCTGAAGGTCCTCAACGTCGGGTTCGGTCTTGGAATTGTAAGCAGACATCTCTGTCACGACGGTGGACGACGGAGAGGCAGGTCTGATCCATGCATCCGAGGAAAGTCGGACCAAAGGGCCTCCTTAAGTGACCCCTTGGTCCGACGACTCCTCCCGGATTCGTGGATCAGGCCTCTTTGCGGACGCCGACCAGCTTCCCTCTTCCTGTACCGTTGTACCTACTGACTTGCATAGATCGACAGCCTCTTCCAGAGCTTGCCAACGAAGCCTTCACAACATGTGATTATCGAACCACATCCCGACGTGCTCAAGTACATGCGGGAACAGGGGTGGTACAACAAGGAGGGTGTCAAAATCCTCGAAGGGAAATGGCAAGACTTCATCGAGAGTGAAGCGCTGCTCGCCGTGGGCGGCTTCGACGTCGTCTATACGGATACGTTCTCCGAGGACTACTCAGGTATGTGCCTGCGCCTGCGACCCCTTCTCCGATGGATGGTTGCTTGACGACCTTGGCAGAACTGCACCGATTCTTCGGACATGTCCCGGACCTGCTCGCAGGACCTGAGTCGCGCTTTGGGTTCTTCAACGGCCTGGGCGCCACAAGTGAGTTCATGTTGCTGCGCAACGCGAGGATGTCCTAACAAGCTGCGCCGCAGATGCGTTGTTCTACGACGTCTACACGCACGTATCGGAGCTTCATCTCGATGACATTGGGATCGATGTTGAATGGAGCGACGTCGATGTCTTCGAGGGCGACACCGATAGATGGGGAAAGACGCGAGAATACTTTGCAATGCGCACGTATCGCCTCCCTGTGGGGAAGATGAAGGCTTTCTGAGGTGCTTCCGGGGTTGTTTGTACGCTTGCGCAGCCGATGTTTGTCTGTCTGTGGCCTGTACTTGATTCTTTTCGCAAAGACCGCGCCGGACGAAAATAACAAACGAGGGTATTGGAGAACATGGCATTCGAGGGCAGCTATTGGCACGGTCACCATGGAGGCGAGATAGCAGCGGGGTCGCGCAGCAGCCAATCACTTCCGAAGCACTGCAGAGCCACAGGCGTGGTGCCCGATATACCCAGCGCGCGCGCGAGGCACGCCTCCTCCGTCCTTTCCCCCGCCTTCATCGCCCGCATTCCACTTCCCGTCGACAGGTTCGACTCTTGTCCTCCACTGCTCTTTCTTTGTACGCTGTACTCTAGCACTCCGCTTGCTGTTGCTCGACGCACGTTCCCCGCTTCCCGCCTCTGCACCTCAGCCAGAGCTGTTCCCGGAGAACTCTTTCTTTCAAGCTTTTCAAGTTTACAAGCACAAGCACAAGCAGCATGAACAGGATGGCAGCGCCCCCGCCGGTGTACACGGTCCGTGTCGAGGTCAACCCAACCCAGACGATTGCTTTGGTACGCCGGTCTTGGCTTCAAGTCTGCGCCGTAGGTGGCGTCATTGATCGTCCACAATGCAGCGCCTTCTGAAGGGCATGCCTCCCAACGATGACGTTCCGTATGAACTTCAGCCATACGTGAGTGGCCTGCGCAACCTTACAAAGTTCAATTTCGGTGGCTGATATACGCGTCCGCCCGAAGTACAACAAAGATGTATGGATGGCGAGGCAGCGGGCTGTCCTCACGAAGGGCTCGCGTTACCTTAAGCCTCGTTTCGAGATTATCTTTGCTATCTTCATGCTCCTGTGAGTATTTTCGTCGGTTTGCTTCTGCGATAAGATGGTTCCAACGGGTGGCCACTCGCATAGCGCGTCTCTCGCCGTCCCAATCACCATCTACTACGTTGTCCTCAACGCTCTCCCGCAAAAGCTCGATCGCGTCGTAGAGGAGAACGGTCGGGTGTTCTTCACAGACGAGCGATACTGGCAGGCTCGTGCGGCAAGCGTCGGTTCGTTCCTCGGTCTGTTCCTCCTCGGTTGGGTGCCGTTCTTCCTGTGGAAAGCCCATGTGAGTATTATATATACCTCTCTCTACCTTTCTTGCGGCAGCGGAGGTCTTACACGTGTGATGTCTAGGGCAAGCGTCAAGTCAACCAAATGCTCGCGAAGTTCAGTGCGGAGGACGCAGCCGTCAAGGGACCGGGCGCTCAGGTGCCGCAGTGGTCGATGAAGATGCCAGGTATCGGTAGCAAGGCCCTCGTACGTCCATGTCCCTCTTCTTCTTAGTGTTCGGATCCTGAATCTGCGGCTGTAGCACGTCATGATCACTTATCCCCGTCCGACTATGGTCACGCCCTTCCAGATGGGTGCAACGCTCCCGCCCGTGAGTTTGTATGGCGTATGGATGGCTGCTCTATGCTTACCTATAAAATGAACAGTACCTCGTCAACCAGCCCATTGACCCGAACGCTGGAAACTACTACACGCCGTACATGAGTCCCGGTCATGCGCAGGGGCAGCCCCACCATGCCCCTATGAGCAACATGCCTGGTGTGCCGCTCTATAACGACCGCGACGAGAAGATTCCCGAGTACACTGGGCCCACATCGGACGCCTACCTGCCTCATGAGAAAGAGCGTTTCGAGGACATCAAGGTATAAGGTGGTTGATGACGTCGTAGGAGACTCTACAAGGTTGGATCATGTTGGACATTGCTGCACGACCCACGACATTAAACCGGACCTCTTCTATTCTTTCACGCTATGGTACTGTGCCAACGCTGCCTGCCATTCTGATTCTTGCTGTCCATTGCTACTTGTTATTTTCTGTGCCACGAACTGTGTTTGCTCGGCAAGCGGATATTGTCTTTCCTTCCCCTCAGTGTAGCGATCATCTTTAGTGCTCTGTGCAAGATGTCTTCCTAGTGGAATAAAGGTTTTGGGGCGTATACTGTGTGAGGAGCGAATCGGTCTAAAGGGTGAGGAAGAGTGTATCCCTCAAGTTCTCCAGGCTGTTTCCGACTTTTTCGGAGCTCATGCTCGTAGCGCGTCATCCACCCACGACTTCTTATACCCTTACTTGTAACTTGCCTTGTCCCTTCACGCACTTCGTCCTAGCCATACACCTCCAGTTTGCATTGAATCCTTGTCATTGAACGGCCATGACTATCTACAGCTTGTACATTTTCGACAGGTACGGTCTCGCTCGCGTCCAGCTCTCCGCGTCGACACAACTGACGCGTTTCCCAGACACTGTGCCTGTGTATATTACCAGGACTGGCATCGCACCGTCCGCCCAAAGATAGCTGTGGAGGGTGGCATGTTGCCGGCAGTCTATGCGCCAGTGTACCCACAAGCCAACCCCGAGACGATGTACGGCAACCGCAACACGCTCTCCGCGCCGACATCTGGGATCGTCGTTGCAGTGAACGACGATGATCCTCATGCCCTGCTGCAGACACAGGCGCAAAGTCCGATTGCGCCCCTTCCACCACCACCAACGTCGTTGCTATCGTTTGATGAGGAGGCGAAGCTGGTTTATGGTGTCGTGCTCTCTTTGCGCAACATGATCAAGAAGCTCTCCGGAAAGTGCGTACCTCATCTCTTCCCATCACGCCGCCTCGCATATCCCACTTCCAATCCACTTCCACTCGCATGCCTCTTTCTGTCTCCGTATTCGCGTTCCTGTATGTATCAACCTCCCTTCGCGCCCACAGGGACGAGCAGTTCGTCAACTACCAGACATCGACGTACAAGCTGCACCTTTTCGAGACGCTCTCTGGCTACAAGTTCGTCATGCTGAGCGACCCGGCCGCGGACTCGCTCCGCTTCGTCCTCCGCCAGATCTATTCGGGCCCGTTCCTCGAGTATGTCGTGCGCAACCCGCTCGTCGAGATGGACTCAAAGGAGCGCGGGATCGATAACGAGTACTTTCGTATGAGCACCGACAGGCTCGTTAGGGGCCTGACGGTTTTCCAATGATACCCTTGCCCCTTGGGATACCCTCTGATGGCCGGATGCTGGGTGAGGACAACATCGGTCCGCACTTTAGTAGCGGTGGTGTCGTGCCGGTTATGTGTCGATTCCCGAGCGGTGAGTCGAAACGAACACCTTTCTGACATACCTTCCCGGATGGAGCTTGTGCATGGCTCAGGCCGGCACCGTTCTCCTTGTAGGGGTCGTACAGATCATGCGGGTATCGCCTCCCGCACCGTCTTCCGGTTCCGGATATGTTCAAAGTGGACGGCAAGCCTAGACAACATATCCGCTCACTCTCGACACCTCCAATAGTACCAGGTATGTCGCGACTAAAGGTAAGCACAGTCATTCACAACTCACGAACATGCTGAAGAAACTCGCGCTCCGTCCCACAGTCAGCCCGCACATTCACGCGCTTCCCGGCCGAAGTGTATCCCTGCTACCTCACGTCCATCTATGAACGCGCTGAAAATGCCACAAGGCATCGTAGCACGCACACCAGAGGATAAAGGAGGGGGATCAGCATGGGGTCCGTGTAGAGGCGTGCATACCCTTCCTGCAGGACGTCGTGCGTGTTGCACGTCTGCCATTGTCCAGCATGACGAACGAAGCGTTTGCCCTTCTCTGCGAGATTCACCGGTACGGTCTTCCGGACTACGAGGACCCCCGAGATGGAAGCGCAGTGAGAAAGTGCTTTGACTACACAGCGAACCCGTTAGCGGGCTTGCTCTGGCAGCTGCGGATACAAGTAGGGCTAGCTACATTGGGGAGCTGTACATACGACGGCGCATGAAGGCCTGGGAGAAATACTAAAGCGATTATAAGATGGGGGACGTGTATCCGGATACCGTCGAATCGCTGGGCATCGCAATCGCCATTACTTGGGGAAGGACTCTGCGACAAGGAGGAACAGCCGAGCGGTAAAGGTCAATGCAGCAGTGATACCGTTACCTTCGAGCCCTCGTCCTCCGTGACTGTTCGCGTGCATTCCGGCAATGCGTTGACTCCCTCTGCGGACGAGTGCCTCACAGTGGAGAGCCTGCGATCCGGCCCAGGCCGACTCGAATAAATTACATATCATACAGGGATTTCCAAGACGGGTGTCGATCTATGAGGCTGGATACACCGATGTCAGGAAGTGATTCTGGGTCGGGGTGTCGATCGTCGATTCCACAACACTGTTGCCGAGTCCGTCAATTCCACTAACTAAGCACTAGCCTCCTCCGCAACCGTCTCCGCCTCCTGTTTCACTTCGTCTCATTATCCTCGGATGTGTCTTCGGCGGCGAGTCGTTCGTCCTCGAGCGAAGTGTCGCCCGGAGGAGGAAGCGACTCACCCAACGAACCGATCACCCTGGAGTTGAAATGAATGGATCCCTGGCCAATAGACAGGCTGGACAATTGCGAATCAACCCGGTATCGATTGACTTCTTGCAAGTCGAGGAGGAACCGCGATACGAGGATTGACGTAATGCTATGGAATGACAGATTCGTATCAGCATGCAGCTGGAAATGTGGAACATACGGATCTGTGAAGACCGTGACCAAGCTAGCGGGTTGGAAGGCATTAACGGAGATCTGAGGCAAAGATGAAGTCTTTACAAGAGAAGGTATTTCAGTTGCAAAGACGTACAGAGAGCAGCGTAAACAGCAGGTGGAGACCGTTCAGTATTGCGAGGATACTGGGTAAAAGTGAATATGATGCAGACAAAAACGAAGCTTAGGTAGAAACCTTACATAAAGTATATCGTACCTGAGAGCAGTGTAGAACTTAGCTCTGGGGACATACTAGCACAGACGAAACAACGTACCATCTCGAAGGAGTGTTCCTGCATAAGTATGCTTGCTCTGTTCTCCTGCGGCAACCTGCACCAATCGAATAGTACGGTATGTTCCGAACCATGTTACACCCAGGACAATGAGATCCGCAACGATGAGGCAGATCCTAGAGATGATGATAACTGGGGGTTATATCAGCATATATCAGACAGGAACCACCAGATCGGCAGGTTACGAACAGCTGCGAAGTCTAGTGAGTATGATAGTCTCAAAAGTCCTGAAAGTAAGTCGTACTCACTCTTTGTTGAGCTGCATGGATTCATTTTCCTCATAGATACATCCCAGCATTGGCATCGTAGTGGCGTTCAACCAACGATAACCAGCCTGCTTGAGGATGAAAATTGAAGTGCACGTGCGAATCAATTGAACGCAACTCACGAAGTTGATCCCCATAGGTACGGAAGACAACAAAAGAACGAGCATACCCAATGGCCATCTAAGGTGAGATGGGCACAGCCCGGATGTTCGTAAGGCAGAAAATACTGCAGCGGCATCATATAAGACCAATGCACGGAGCGCATGAGTCTCATGAGACAAACTGACTGGCCCAGGGAAAGAAAGGCAGTAGTTCAATCGTCAGATCGGCCTTCACAACGATGTCACAGCTAGGTCAAATGCGGTTTCAGTCGCGCATTGAACGGATCCATGATAGAAATCAACACCTCTGCACAGTCGGTCTATGAAAACGTTGCATACGGTACAACATTCATGCGACAACGAACCTTGACTGATGTAGGACTTGGAAATTGGAGGATCTGAGCCAGCAGCGACAGGTATCTGTTGCTCAGAAAGAGGACGGATGCCCCAGTAAATCTTCTCTTCCAGAAGAGGTCGATTTCCTGCGGGAGGAGCGCCAAGTATTCCAAGGCTATCAACGCTGCGCAAGAGATGGCAGAGACTTTTGAGTTGACCATCAGGCTCATGCATGATGAAAAACTCACAAGCGGCCGCAACGGCACAATAATCGCCTTCCACACTAAAGGATGCGCTCAATGAGCGCGATAACTTCACATAACTATTGTCGGAAGAACAACGTACAAGCTCTGGAAAAAGGCTGCAGAGGACATCTCGCAGTAGGATCCAGTTCACGTCTGAGATATGAAGAGGCAGAAGCTAACGAAGCTCGCATTTATACCCTCGAGCTTGTAGATGAGCCCACACGAGCAAGGCACAGGACATGAGAGCCAGGACCTCCAAAAGGCAGTGGTGCCATCGTTGAGAGGCCCAGGACATAGAGCGGCGATGATATATGTGTGTCTTGATAGAAGGAGATGAAGAGACAAGAACGACGCCGTACCTCATGACCATGGCCATGAAGCCCAAAATTGTGCACCACTTACAGCGTCCGGAAGACCGTGACGCCCCTGATAAGATCGGGATCTCGCTTCGATTCGCGCGCCCGATGTTCTAATGCCGCAACGAAGTCAATGCATATAATCTATCATCGAATACATCCTGTCCACACCTCATGCACGTCTCCACCGTCGTGATGCCCATCATCCTCAGTAGAACGCAGCCAGGGCTCTCCACTGGCACATAACCTCACCCCACTCACACCGACACCACTCTCCAGTACCCTCCACCCCGGCGAGGGCGCTAGCGACGGACGCAAACCGTTCGCTACGCCAGCACCAGCACCGAAGCTATGATAGCACCCGCACCAGTTCGCTGTTGCCATGGTCAGAGTACCGCATATCCTTGCGAGAATGTCATGCGAGTCACACGTCAAGTCGAACGTGCCCGCCTCTATAGGTTGCGATGCCGTTGTTCTACGCCGCTCGCGATCTCGCGGGTATCCTTGGGACTGCACGCACTCACGTTCATCAAGGTGATGTTCGCGCTTCGGTGCGGATACGATAGCAATGGGATGTCGTACCCTTGTCCATCGTGTCCGTACCTACTCGACATTGGGGACATCACCGGCTTCTTGGTAAGTAAACGCGCAATATATCCACCGACGGCAATTATCATACTTCTTACATCAGGATGTGTTCGCGAACTGCCTCCGTGAGTTGTTGCCCCTGCGCACGCTCTCCCTTTTGCTTGTGCGCATGCCCGGCGAAGAGCCGATGCATATCCTCGGGCACACGCCCCGAGGTGCATCGCGTGCGGGAAGCAGACGCGTTGAACCGTCTTTGACAGTCTCCTTCAAGTTGGGACAGACGTCGGGGGAGACTGTCATCTGGAGATGCATCATGCAGACTCTCGGTGGCCATGTGCCTAGAGTCGCGAGATCGGACGACTCAGAACAATATTCTGACTTTTGGTCAGCGAGCCCGAGGACAAGGACACTCTTGCTGTCCACCTCGGGGAGGCAAGTGCAGGGAATAGGCGTAGAAACCATCCTTGAGCCAAAGCGGAAACCCGAACGTAAACTTTCGGACGGTGAGCAGAGCGGCCGTCTTCCGGGTAGACCTCGGACGTCAGCGAGGCGAGATGTAGTCGCACAATGAACGTCGAAAGGATCGTACCGCACAAAACATACTGGTAGTGCTTGACTCATGTGGAGAATGTGCGAACGCGACTCGGACGTGAGGTACATAGTGACCCCCTGGCTAGCGAAGGCAAGAGCAGGTCGGGCATCGGCAAGCGGTCCGGGTCTGTGGTGGGAATGCAAACTTGGACTTAGACCTCCTCCTGTCCACATGATGTCGGCAACTAGGGCTCCCGTTGTTTCCTGCTTGTTTCCATCTACGACCTCCACGCCGACGACGCAATCAATGCTAGCGACTGCTAGCGACCAGGTTCATAAAGCCTATTTTACATTGCAGTATCGACACTAGAGTCAACGACCATGCTCCCACGACGCATCCTCCAAGCTCGCTCAGCTCTCACCATCTTCCGGACTCGCGCATACTCCACGGAAGCTCGTGAACGCGTCAGAATAGTTGAAGTTGGGCCCCGCGATGGCCTGCAGAACGAGTCAGCGGTGATTCCGCCCGCAATGAAGGCGGAGCTCATCAACCGACTGACGGACGCGGGGCTGGACATTATTGAGTCGGGCAGTTTCGTCAGCCCTAAGTGGATCCCTCAGGTGAGTACGCGTCCATTGGAATTGCGAATGGGAGGTTGTGGAGGCAGCGGGGATAGCATACGCGTTGGGACCTCCCGGACTGCCTTGCCTGGTTGAGCACGTCTAGTACGCTCCGCACGCCAGTTCTATGCATCACGATTCACTGGACAGTGCAAGAAGGGAACCTTCTGTAAGAAGTGTCCTGGTGATAATTGCCGGGACGGATTGAGATCATATCATATCCCTCTCAGCCTGCCCTCCCTCCTTCATGTGCGACGCAGCAATGTCGTCCGGGTCGCGCAACTTGGCCTTTCCCGGGGGAGGATACTTCGTTATTTAGAGCGCAGACTGACGAGAAGACTCAACAGATGGCCGGCACCCCAGAGGTACTGAAGACAATGCAACGGGTGAAGGGCCTCCACTACCCGGTCCTAGTCCCCAACCTCAAGGGTCTCCAGCTTTTGCTTGACCTCCTCTCCGAGCAGTCCCGGTCGGAGGTCCCCTACACGGACGAGATCGCTGTCTTCACTGCCGCCACAGACGCGTTCTCGAAGGCCAACACGAACTGCACTGTCGCGGAGTCTTTGGAGCGCTTGGAGGTGGTCACCAAACGCGCTAAGAAGGAAGGACTGCGTGTGCGAGGGTATGTCTTGTTTATTCATTGCACAGAAGATCCTACTGAGACGTCATCCAGCTACGTGAGTGTGGTCATCGACTGCCCGTATTCAGGCAAGGTCGACCCCGTCAAAGTCAAGGACGTCTCCCAAGCCTTGCTCGACATGGGCTGCTACGAAGTCAGCCTTGGAGACACAGTTGGTACTGGCAATCCGACCACGGTCGGGAAGCTCCTTCGCACGGTGCTCGGCGGAGGCATACCCGCCTCCGTGCTTGCTGTACGCAATTTCTCTCTACTCATCCTTGTTCTGCGCTCACAGGTTCCTATTGCAGGGCCACTACCATGACACATACGGTATGGGCGTAGCGAACATCCTGGCCTCGCTCGAGCACGGTCTTCGAACGTTCGATTCCTCCGTCGGCGGGCTCGGTGGTTGCCCGTACTCCCCCGGCGCTACCGGTAATGTTGCCACCGAAGATGTTCTCTACGCGCTCCGCGGCAGCAAGTACGAAACTCCGGGAGACCTGAACGCGATTGCGGAGGTCGGGACCTGGATCTCGAAGGCGCTGAATAGGACGAACTCGAGCCGCGTTGGGAAGGCGTTGGAGGCGCGTCGGGCGAGAGCGCAGCTGGAGAAGGAACGGGAGAGGGATGGAGGGTCGGCGGAGAGTATCTCTGCGAAGCTGTGAAGGTGCGTTCGGCTTTGTCACAGCTTATGCATCTTCACAATGGGCTCATCTACCTTGAAACCGTTGACAGGAGTCACTTGATGTGCACCGATCGCTTGTTGTACATACCCATATCCACGTCGGAACATCGCGAGCCTTACAGTACAATTGATGAAAAGCAAGCGCGGATATTGGTTGCGAAGTGTTCCGGTCGTCATTGTGAGTCCAAAACCGCCTCGTCCTCACAAACTCGTAACTACCAGAGGCCCATAACAATGGCAATGCGGTACAAGATTATCCCATCTAACCTCAATCATCATCAACTCTACCGCCCCTCACCTGCCGGGCTACGCGCCGTCAGCAGCTGGAACAGGCCCTTCTGCTCGCCACCCGGTTGGCCGCTTAGCCCCAATCTCCACCCGTCGCGGAGTCGACCATCTTGTGGTGGTAGAAGGCTAGCGCTCTCCACATAGCCGAGGTCGCCGGAGGTCGAACGGAGCGCTGCTGTTCTCCCGTACGTAGAAGCGGAGCCTGGACGCAAGCAACTTCAATTACACCAACACCGGCACCGTTGCCATGACCAGCACACTACGCATCGCTGCAAGCGTTCAAATATAGGACTTCCCCGGAGACGTCAAGTCAGATGCCGATCGATTGTGACAACCGGGTATCCGAGGTTACCTGCGCGGAATAGATGCAATGCTGGACGAGAGCCGGAGGGTTTGCTACCGTACCAGCTGCACCTCTTTGATCAAGACGTTCGTCATATTGAGCGTTCCGGCCGCGGACTCGCTCCGCTTAGTTGCCAGACGCACTCGGGCCCGTTCCTCAAGTACACCCGGGTGCGCGCTCTGCTCGTTGTGGACCCGGACTTGAAGCTTGAAAAGCGCGGGATCGGCATCGCAAAACCACACAGTCTTCCGGTTCCGGGCAGGACTAATGCGGACGGCAAGTCTGAAAATGCAACATATCCGCGCACTCGCGGCGCCTCTGGCACCAGGTAAGGCCGGCTCGGATATGTTGGGAGATTCAGAAGCCACTGTAGGCTGCCAACCTGCTACTTACTTCGCCGTGGCTGCACAAACATGATGAGCATGCTCGGCGCGAGCTGTGAAACCGTTCAGCGTATAAAAGGTGCATATGCTGGGGTGTAAGCTTGCAACCTGAAGTGACACTCCCCACTCTCCACTCTCCACTCCCACTCTCGTTCCTTCCTTCCGCGATGTTCCTCGTCTACAAGTATTTCAACGACAAGAGGAAGGCAAAGAAGGCGGCGCGCTCGACAGAATCTGCCGCATCCTACAGGCCAGGTCGTGGCACGAACTCACAGACTGACCGTCACGGACAGCCAGCACCCCCGGGTAGGTTCATTGGTATATGCAGTCCATCCTTTCAGTATGGCTGGTCGCTGACATCACGATCATTCAGCGCCGCTTTCATACCCGGCATATAATCGCGGGGCGCAGACGGGACAAGGACGTCGTGAATAGTAGACTCAGCACTGGTGAGTCTCGAGCCTTGAGCCTTAGATTTCAATTTCTTCCTCACACAATCATGCCAGTGATCAATAGAGATATGTCACATTGTGGTTACCGGGGCTAATCTTAGTCGCCCCAACGTACAGCGAATGTCACCTGCATCTACTTGTGTTCCAATTCTTCCGGTAGGCTTCGATGCCCGAGGATCGTGACATTTGCACGTCAAGTTGATATGGCAGCTGTAAGCGGTTGGGCCACAACGGTACCACGATACCGTTGGTTAGATCCACGAGGATGTGTGTGCATACAAATTGTCTCACTCGGCGAGCGATTGTACGACGTGCGGCCCGAGGTCGCTAACTTGAGCTGCGCAGATCATGTTTCAAATTTGTCCTATGATGTCGCGCAGTCGACGTACATCACTACTACAGTGTGCGATGCGCCATTTCGGAAGCGGGCACGGGTATGCTGTTGCCTCCTGACTCGGAACTTGGCTGCGATATCTATGTAAGCCAGCGGTACGAGTTCAGTGTTATAGCGAAAGGAACGGTCAATTGCATGCGTAGGTATATTTGCTGGATATTGAGATGTCAGGATCCTCGTGCTCGACTTGGCCAGACAGAACTCGAGCAAGAACAGAATTCTGGAGGCACGCCGTTACAGGTTAGACGCCGGAGAGAACGCACCCGAGGCCGAGCGTCTCTCGGAGAAAGCACAGCCACGAAGACATACCCGTTCACAGCGGCTGC
This sequence comes from Lentinus tigrinus ALCF2SS1-7, assembly GCF_003813185.1. Lineage (NCBI taxonomy): Eukaryota > Fungi > Basidiomycota > Agaricomycetes > Polyporales > Polyporaceae > Lentinus > Lentinus tigrinus. Next base: position 320,984 of record NW_027137923.1, read on the forward strand.
ACCAAAGCACCCGACGTTGCCACCACAAACGCTCTTCCTTCTCTCAAAAGCCCACCTTTTCGCCACTTGAAGTCGACGGAGGGCCAAGTTTCGCTCCTATCAAGCAATGCGAGGTCCACCCTTTGCAATCTCAGCACGATCGGTAGTATGGAGAGTCTAGCATTTCCAAATTACTCGAAATTGTGGTGATCACTCTGGCATGAGGCCGCGAAGATGCAAAGGTACCAATTTGATTTGATCCCATCCGTTGTGTGCTATCGCAAGGGAAACGATTTCGCGAATACATTCCCGACACACCCACGCCTCTCCGTCCCCGACAGACGCGCAGCCGCAGCTTATACAAGCTCGGATATGTACACAGTCGAGTCTCCTCGACATTGCTTAGCGTGATCGGCACGTTTGTGTATCAGCCTCCTGGCACATATCGTACCGTATATATAGAGCGGGGGCCCTAGAGTCCGGGCCCTTTAGAATCTCCCCTCCCCTTTCCTCGTTCATTACCTCCTTTTACCATGATCCTGGCTTACAGGTATATCCGAAACAAGCGGAGGGCAGCCAAGGCCGCTCGCGAGGCCGAAGTCAATGCTCCGTCCACCAGTACTGCCCACCCGCCCCAAACGCCCCAACCGGACCGTGACGCTGAGTCCCAGACCATCCACTATGAGCCAGCTCCAGTTGCAGAAGCACCTCGCTCGACATTCTCGTCCTCGATGAAGTGGAAAATCATGCTTATGGCTGCGCTGGTGCTTCCCGTGTTCTTCGAGACCCTTGACTACACCGGTGCGCCTCTCCCAGCACGATCTTGGATTTCAACAACTTACCTCTTCTCTTTAGTTGTTGCCACTGCTCAAGTGCACATAGCCGTGAGTTATCTACGGTCCCGCCATCCTACTAACACACTGACATTTCATCTCATCAGTCCGTATTTAACCGACTAGACCTACAAAGGTGAGCGAGCTCCTTCAAGCTGCTCTTGTTCCCTTTCGCGGTAAACTCAACCCGGGTTCCTCCCAGCTACATCGGTACCGTTTACCTCCTGACATCCACCGTATTCCTCCCACTATTCGCTTCGCTTGCGGATGTATGGGGCCGACACTGGGCGCTCCAGCTATCCCTTGCGTTCTTCTTGGTCGGAAGTGCTATCAGTACGGGTAGTCAGAATATGCCCACCATGCTAGTAGGACGTGGTATTGCCGGCATTGGTTCGGCGGGGATGATGGCGGTACGTACCCTCAGGTGTGAATTTTGTCATATGCTCACGCATACATGTAGGTTGTCCGGATAATCCTATCAGACTCCCGGTCTCTTAACGACAATAACTGGCAGCAGACGATGCTCTTCCTCCTCTTCACGATCGGCTACTGTGTCGGACCAGTGATTGGTGGTGCACTAACCACCGTCTCCTTCCGTTGGATCTTTGCTATCAAGTACGTGTCCATGTCTGATTCCTCGTTTCTCTATGTCCTCATGATACTCCCGATAGCTTGCCAAGCTCTCTCGTTGCCATGGTTTTGTCCTTCCTCATTCTCCGCGGGCGTACCAAGGGCGCACAACCCATTCACCACGCCCTCCCTGCCACATCCTCCCCAATTGAGGATATCGAACACGAAACCTTCTCGCAGAAGCTGCTCCGCATTGACTGGGTCGGCTCCCTTCTCTTCATGGGCGCAGGCATCACGCTCCTGCTCGCCCTCAACTGGGGCTCGAGCGCCGAGTGGTCCTCCGCTCGCGTCATCGCGTGCTTCGTCGTGTCCGGCGTGCTATACCTCGTCTGGGTCGCGTGGGAGTACGTGCTCGAGCGCAAGCAGGAGGCCGAGACCACCAGTCGGAACCCGCTCATGCGCACGGACCCGATGATCCCGCTGCAGCTGTTCACGTCGCTGAACATGTGTGTCGCGCAGTATGCGATGTTCGTTTCCGGCATGGTCATGATCGTCATGTTCTACTTCATTGCGATCTTCTTCACCATCGTCGGTGGCCTGACTGGTACGGATGCGGGAACGCAACTATTGTACTTCGCTCCGGGCATGGTGAGTGGCATACTGCAAGTGTTGTGTAGACTATGGCTGACACTTGGGACGCACAGGGTGGAGGCTCGATGATATCGATAATCATGCTCAAGTACTTGCGCCAGGTGCGTTGCGCATTGTCTCGATGCATGCAGGTTCTGATATTCTTCTCTAGCCTAAACCACCAATCGTGCTGGGCAGTATCATCATCACCGTGGCACTGGGGATGATATCGCGCGGTATGGACATCAACAGCAAGGGTTACGTCGATGGGTAAGTCCGAGCATCCTGGGCGCCGCCTCACGGAGTCTCATCATGCATCGCAGCTTCCTTGTCATGGCCGGCGTTGGCGTTGGCATGTCGATCGGCCCACTCGCCATCCACTGCCGCTTCTCCCAACCAGAGGAGCGCGTGGCAGTTGTCTCTGCTCTCGGCCTTTTCGTACGTTGCTTCCCCTTCCCGACATCGCTCGTCCCTGACCCGTCCTGTCATTGACAGAGCCGCGCACTCGGCGGTACCGTCGGCCTAGCCCAATGCGGCGCCGTCCTGAATGCCAAGGTCAACTCCATCATCACCAACATGGTCACTTCTGGCCGCCTCTCCGCTGAGGATGCCGGCGTGCTTGCGAACGGGCTCGCGAACGGGCTTTCGTCCATGCAGAGCATCAACGCGCTCCCGCCTGACATCCAGACAGCGGTCAAGGATGCGTTCCAGCAGGGCTCGCGGTGGAGCTTCATCTCGCTCATACCATGGGCGGGCCTGTCGGTCTTCGCGACGCTCTTCCTGTCGAACATCCGCGACACGGACAAGTTGGAGGCGGAGCGACTGCGGGCGGCGCAAGAGAAGACAGAGAAGCAGGAGGAGAGTGAAAAGACGCAGACCGTGGCCCAGGTCATGTAGATTCTGGTCGACTACAGTATGTGCTGCTTTCACTTCTTGGGCTTTCTTGCGGTGGACATTGGATTCTCATGATGTAGTAATCCTTCACGGACGGCGTTAATTCGGATAGCCTTCACGACTACTTACGAAACACATACAACTAATTGTATTGATACCACTGAGCACGTTCATCTAATTTATGTGTACATCCTGCTAGGCGATAGGCACTGTGGTCGAGCACTTAGTCCGACCTGCTTTGCTTTGAGGAGCCGTCCCTCGCCCGCAACTTGTCCAGTTCCTCGATCGCTTTGATCGCCATGGCAGTCGTATACCCGCGGCTCCCAATCTTCATCCCCGAGACTCCATACCTGTAGATCCACCCAATCTCCCATCCGCCATCCTCCTCCTGGAGCGGGAGCAAGCTGCGCATGTCGATCTCGTTCCTGATACCCAGGCTCGCGCACGTCACGATGCGGAACGCGAGGGCGATCGAGTCTGCCGGCGCCCCGATGAGCTCCGTGACGCGCTCGCGGAGGAGGTCTTCGAGCATCTCGTGGAGGTGTGCGTCGTCCGAAGTCGCGAGGAGCCGGGAGATGAAGTAGAGGACACATTCGCGGAAGTAGTACCGCGTGCCGTCCATGTAGGCGCGGTTCTTGAGCATACGGTGCACGAAGTCAAGCGTACCGGGGAGCTCATGTCCGCGTCCGTGGGTGTAGAAGAGATGGAGGACGTTCACGAACACTACTGGGTCCAAGCGGAGCATCTCACGGTCGAAGTAGGTCTGGATCGGACGCGGTCATTAGGCCAGTTCGAGGTCAAGCGGGAACGCAGGGACTCACCCATGGAAGACCATCTTCAGTGAGGTACGTGAGCATTTCGTCCATCACGGAATGGACGTGCTCTTTTGGAGGCTTCAGGGTCACGAGAGCCAACGAGGTAGTGTCCAAGTCGTCCGGGAAGTCCTTGTAAGTCAGGATCCCCTCGCCTGCAGCACGGTCAGATAGAGATCAAACAGAAAAGGGCAGAGTCGACTTACCTTGGAAGTAGTTCCAGTGCCGGGGTGGTTCTGTGGGCAGCGATACCAAACTCCTGGAATCTGAATTAGTGCGAGGTTTCTTGAAGGTAAGGATTCTGATGCACCTATCGCCTGTGGCCTCCAGGAGCAACAGCTGCCCGAAGTTCTCCATGATCGACACTCCCGGTCGGTTCGCCCCACAAGGGAGGTTTCCAGCGTTGGCTCGCAGGTACGCCCAGCCGCGCTTGACTGGGTCGCCGACAAGGTTCCGGAGCTCACGCCGAGCCGCCGGGAAGTCAACAAATTCAATCCCATGCATGCCGAATGTCATCGCGTTCACGACCTCGTCGATGTCATGGCCTACGAAGACGGTGTCCTCGTAGTTGAGCTTCGTTCCCTTCTGAGCGGCTGTCTCGAGGGTGCGCTTCAGGAAGCCTGGGTGTGGCATCCGGATACCGAGTTCATGGGAGGTGAAGACCGCATCGAAGATCGACCAGTCCATGTCCGTTCTCGAGCGGAAGTACTCGTAGTCCGGCGCTGAGATGTTGATTGCACCATACACGCGCGCCTTCGGGGAGGACGCCTTCAACTCCTTGATGAGCGCTACCATCTCATCGTTCGGACGGAGCGCGTGTGATACGTGCGTCCACGCGTCCTCAAAGACGGCAGCGTCGCGGGAAAACTGCTTGGAGAGAAGCTGGAAGCATGCCTCCTTTGAGATGTTACCTGTCTCGTAGCGGAACCAAGTCCGCGAGACCAGGCACAGGCGCAGGGCTTCGCGGTCGATGGGGCAGGTGAGGTCCGAGGGCCAAGTGATAAGCACGTCGGAGACGTCGAAGATGAACTCGGTGTAGCCGCGTTTGAAGAACATAGCTCTCTGTCGAACCGTAGGTGGATGGGGGAGGGAGGACGACTGGGCTGCCGGCGAGCTCATTCGATGCTTTTATCCCAAAGAAAGTCCCGATGTGGAGCCATTTGTCGTATCATCTTCGAGTGACCGTGACACGCCACAATAACCGAATGATTCGGACTTGAAATGCCAATGTCAACACCATCCCGGAGTGTCTCGGCGGGTTGTTGACAGCCTGCGGAGGGCCTTTGAAGCCGGACAGACGCGGCACCATGGACGCTGCGAATGGCGAACGCGAGCTTGATTCGAATCTACATTGCTGCTACCGCCGTCAGGGTAAGCGTCGCCCAAAGACATTCGGGAAGGCGTATGGCTCTACGTTGCTCGCTTCAAAGAACAGTAGGCAAGGTGTTACATCATGGACCCGGCGAGTCGTGGGAAGGGTTGGCCTGCTTACCTCGAGCATTGTACGTCTTCGGGCAGCGACAGCGAGCGCCGACGATGGTACATCAAGCAAAGGGGCCTACTTACATAGGACTGCGTTGACGTTGCCTGATGTAGTTGTTGTCAACGTATTTGGCCGGCGACAGCAAGGGCAAATCGCAGTTGAGGCCCAGGGTGGAGGCTGCTGGCAGTGGCAGCCACAATGTCCGACGTTGGCACGGCAAACCAAGCGTATGAAGTTGCATAGTTCGTCGCGGACTTGGACTTCAGTATACAGTCACGATTTGCAATGACAGGCGAGGAGGTCATGAAGCTTTGAAGAGGAGTCTGCGCCTAAAGTCTTTCAACACAGCAACATGACAATAGAGCGTATTTGCAACGAGTTGTAAGTTTGTAACCGGCGTCATAGCAGTTGATTCACTGCAAAGAAAGTATTCTTTCTCCGGATAGCAAAGAATCAGAGATCGAGTTACTGAAAGTAAGGAATTTATTAAACCTAGAACTTTACCTGTAACACCCTTATACTTTCCGTGAAAGGCCTACAAGCAACTCCAACTTGCCTAAATGAGACTTTCCTCGAAGTTTACTTACTCCAAAAACGTGAATTATCTGACCTCGTGAAACTAAATGATGCTAACGTTTCCGCGGGGTATTGGTCAGGAGGAAAGGATGCTCCCGTTGCAGTGATTGGTCCAGCGCGGGCGATTCGCCCAAACTATGGTTGCAAATACGCTCTAATTCCCAAGTTGTTATTTAAGATTTGATAACTCACACTAGGTAAGTATCGACGATCGTACGATGGCACAGTATAGTATAAGTACAGCTGCGATCTGCGGCCAACAACCATGCGACAATCCGGGCCCTGGAGCTCACCGAGAGCTGTCCTTTGCTCGCAAACTGTCAAGGTCCTCAATGGCCTTGATCGCCATGGCCGTCGTATATCCGCGGCAGCCGACCTTCATCCCTGATATCCCGTACTTGGTGAGCCACCCGACCTGCCATCCGCCGTCCTCCTGCTGAAGCGGCAGCAGACGGCGCATGTCCACCTCGTCCTTGATCCCCAGACCGGCACACGCCACGATGCGGAATGCGAGCGCCAGAGAGTCCCCGGGAGCACCGATTTGCTCTCGAAGGCACTCACGGGCGAGCTCTTCGAGAGTCTCGTGCAGATGCGTGTCCTCAGACGTCTCTAGGAGCCGCGCGACAAAGAAGAGGATGCAATCAGCGAAGTAGTAGCGTGTGCCTTGGAGGTACGCCCGGTTCTTGAGCACCGAGTGCACCCATTCAAGCGCGCTCGGGAGTTCATGCCCACGTCCGTGAGTGTAGAAGAGGTGGAGAACGTTGACGGAAAGGGCAGGGTCAAGACGAGGAATTTGAGGGTCGAAGTAGCTCTGCAACGGAGTCTTAGTATCAATCGGCGGTTACGGAAGAGACTGGTGCTCACGTAAGGCAGACCATCTGGGTTCAAGCAGTTGAGCATCTCGTCCATGATAGAGTGGACGAGCTCCTTTGGGGGCTTCATCGTCACAAGACCCAGTGAGGTAGTGTCTAGGTCGTCTGGGAATTTCTCGTACGTCAACAGTCCCTTGCCTGCATAAGAAATACATGAATGCTTTTTCGAAACATGACATATGCTGCACTGGCCTTGGAAGTAGTTCCAGTGCCGTGAAGGTTCCGTGGGTGCCGTGAGCGTCACCAAGCTCCTGGGATCCATATCAAAATGAGGCTCCTTCCACGTACACACTGGATTAGTACGTACCTATCTCCAGTAGCCTCCAAGATGAACAGCTGAGTGAAGTTGTCCGTAAAGTTGACCCCGGGCTTGGCGTCCAGCTCAGAGACATGCTTGCCCGCGTGTGCTCGTAGGTACTCCCAACCGCGCTTCACGGGATCGCCGAGGAGGTTGAGCATCTCGCGCCGGTTCTCCTTGAGGTCCCCAAGGATGATGCCGTGCATGCCGAACGACTTGGCATTCACTACGTCGTCGGCGTCACTGATGTGCCCTACGTACACAGCGTGGTGGTAGTCAATCTGAATGTGGTTGCGGAGGCGTTTGAAGAACCCTGGATCGCACAGGCGGATCCCGAGTTTCCTGGGAGGTGAAAACGGCGTCGAAGATCGACCAATCCAAGTCCGCCCTTGAGCGGAAATAGTTGTAGTCCAGGGCCGAGACATTGGATGCGCCGAAGATGCGCACCTTGCCAGGTGCGGTTGCTTTGAGCTCCTTGATGAGAGCGACTACGTCTGTATTGGGGCGGAGCGCGTGCGTTACGTGTGTCCAAGCGTCCTCGATGACCGATGATTCAAGGGCGAACTGAGCAAAGAGTCGTTCAAGGCATTCCTCCTTTGTGATAACTCCCGACTCGTAGTGGAACCATGTTCCTGAGACTAGGCAGGCACGTAGGACCTTGCGGTCGATGGGGAAGGTGAGATCGGAGTGCCAGGTGAGGAGGACATCGGAGATGTCGAAGAAAAAGTCGGTGTAGCCGCGGTTCAAAATCAGCGTCATTGAATAGCGATCTGTTGGCGGTAGGTGTAATCTGAGGGAACCAGAGTATGGTACGCTGTCGCCTTAATGTATGTATACACGATTTGAGTTCATCACCGTACTGTGCCACCCACTGCCCGTTGGGTGCTCAGGGCAATCGCATGATTCCGGAGATGTGCCTCCTCCTCTGCGCAAGCGTTTGAGGGGCAGAGGTGTTACCTGTCGATACTACCACGCTGGTAGCCCAACTTGCGTCGAGGGGACGAATGACCGGCCTGGCATCACAATTCGATTAGTAAACGATCACCAAGAAACCGAAAGCATAGTGCGACGTAGTCTCGTCCCCATCCGTTCTTGCCGCTCGTGGTTCTACAGCTCTCTCTCCGGCGCTCAAACTCGTCTCGTGCGAAATTTCAAGGTTTGTCCAGTGTTCTGATTGGCTCCTCCCTCCACCTCCTCCTCCTGAGCGTTAGCGAAGGGTTTGAGCGCAGGTGAGAGAGCTGTGAACGTCTGGAGCCGAGACTAAGTGCGACGGACATACGGGTGGTTGCGCACGATAGTGGTTCTGGATGTTAAAAGTGGTACGACATCGATTTGACTGAGAAGAGGCTGTGCACCATCACACCGCCGGCTGCCTAGAAGCGAGTAACAGAGCTTTGAAATATCGGGTGCTAGCCCAAGTAGGTAGAAGACAGCAATGAACCAAGACTACAGTACAGAGATAGATACAGCAGTGCGTGTGCATGACTTGACAGATATTACCAGTATGTGCAGCATGCGATGCAATGTGCGGCTGGGACGGGTATACTCTACTGATACGATGCGATGTGGATCCAACTACTAGTTCTTCGTCGTAACAACCTCTGAAGGGGCAGTCACATCTTTCATCTCGACGTCTTCGTCCGTCACCAGCTTCTTCCGCACTGCGTTCATCAGCGACATCTTCATCTCGCGCTCTATGCGTTCGTCGGCCTCTTCTCCCGCAACGGCTTCATCAAGCGCGAGCTTCATCATACCGAGCGAAAGCATGTCTTCCTCGATCGATCCCTTCGTGATAAGCTTCACCACGTCCACATCTCGCTTCTGACCTATGCGATAAGCACGGTCCTGGGCCTGCTTGTCGTTGTGGGGGTTGAAGTCTTGGTCGAACCTGTCAATGGTCGGAGTGTCAGAGACGAAGTCAAATGGAAGAAGGAACAATGTTACTAACATGACAACGACGCTCGCAGCAGTGAGGTTGATACCCATACCACCAGCCTTGGTAGACAGCAGGAAGACGGGGATGCTCTCATCCTCGGTGAACTCGTCTACCAACGTCTGGCGGACATCGACGGGAGTGGAGCCGGTAAGCACGAGGTATTTGACCTTCTTGATATCGAGGACCTTCTGGAGGATGTCCAGGACTTGCGTGAACTGATCGGCCGAGGAGTCTTAATACCAGCTCCAAACCTAGATAACCGGTAGACGTACCTGCGAGAAGATCAATAGTCGTCGCCCCTCCTTCTGGTATTTCTCAAGTAGCGACAACAGGACCTTGACCTTGCCTGCCTCCATGTAACAGTCCTCATCCTGTATGTACCTGCGCAGCGACTATAACCGAAGTGAGCCAAAATTCCGTGTAAGGCAGAGGAGTATAACATACCTTGTATGTCGCACACAAGTTCTGCAACTCCGCATCGGTCATGACCTCCATATCCTCCTTGACGTAATCGAAGAGCGCCCCCCGTTTCTTGAAGTCGGGCTCCTTCAGCAGCAGCTTCGTGATCCCATTAAGCTTCTCGTCATTGAAGCGTCTCCGGAACAGCATAGGATGCGATGCCGCCTTCCGCAGGTCCATGAGCACGTTCGAACTGTTTTCGAGGTACATCTTGTCCTTGGTCCGTGCGGTGGCGCGCGTCTTCTTCTTGACGGGCTTCCCGCGGCCGTTCGTCGCTGGAGCATCCGAAGCCTCTGTGCTACCAGGTTCAAGGTCGAAGATTGTCTTGCGCGAGCGCTGGAGAGCCTCGTTGTATATGGACTTCTGAAGCGCCGTCATGTCGCACCACTCTATGCGCTCGGTTTTCTTGGGCAAGTCTTGGAGGACCTGAGGCAAGGTAAAGGCCTCATTTGTTGAGAGCATGAAGAACAACGTACCTGATCCTTCCGCCGTCGGAGAACGAAGGGTGTCATCATCTTCTTGGCCCGAGATACCCGCTGCTGAGCGAGCAGGGTCACCTTAGAGTCGCCCTTAGTCTTGAACACAGCGCGCAGAGAGTCCAGGTCGTCCGCAAATTGGTCGGGAAGGATGAAGTTCATCAACGACTACCCCATATGCTTAGCTCCTGCACGACACCTGACAACCAGAGGACACCTACGACCAACTCCTGCAGGTTGTTCTGCAACGGCGTGCCAGTGAGAAGCAATCGCCATCGTGATTTGTACCGTAGAAGCGCCTGATACCGTTGCGACTGGAAGTTTTTCAAGACATGACCCTCGTCGAAGACACATGTCTGCGTTCATAGGATGGTATCGGCAGTGACAACAGGCAGACAGAAGCAACACTCACATCCCATTCAATTTTCCGGAAAAACTTGCGGTCGTGGTCATCACCTTGGGCAAGGTTGTACGTGGTGATGAGGACGTTCCAACCACCAGACTTCTTCGTCACGACGTTGTTATTGAGCATCTCTCGCAGTCTTGGCCGGTCGGCCTTGTCAGCGTAGTAGGTCTCGACGTTGATGTTATCTCCGGCAAACTTCTGGAACTCTCGACACCAGTTCTCCAGAGTCGACGACCTATTGGCACGGTGAGAACACAGAACAGCACATCACAGATAGCCGAATGTGACATACGGGACGACAATGAGGTGAGGGCCTTTGCGGCCGCGTTCCTTGAGGTGTGCAAAGAAGCTGATGACTTGCACGGTCTTCCCGAGGCCTGATGGACCCGCGTCATGACGCGCACATTATCGTAGGGGAGAATGAGCACTCACCCATCTCGTCCGCGAGGATGCAACTGAGACCCTTCTGATACAACAGGCTTAACCAGTTGACCCCAATCATCTGATACTCCTTTAGCGTGACCCCGGGCTGGAGGAGGGACGGCTGAGTCGTCATGTAGTATCTGGGTTTGTGGTCGGGAGCGGAAATGTGTGTGAGCGCGAGTGCGCCCTCCTCAACCGAGACGGACGAGTCGCGCGACGTGCCGTTGACTTCGCGCTGCTTGCCCTTGACTTTGCCATTGGCAGCCGTTTGACCATGACCCCAACTCGCGATCTCCTTCTTGAGTTCTGCACCGATGCCCTCACAATCCTCCAGGATACTATCGACCTTGCCGTAGCCCTGAAAGATCGTAGCGCTGTCCACGAACATGCGCGGACTGATGCCCGCGGGACCAGCCTTCTTCTTGCCTTGGCCCAGCTTGGTGTTGAGGTCCTCAACGGAAGTGTATGGCCGAAGCTCGATGATCTTCTGGGCCTGCTCGGGTGAGCAGCCTACGCGTACAAGTTGAGCATAGAACCCTGCAATCACGTAGCACTGTCCACGCACCTGTCAACTCTTGCAAGCCTTCGGATGACGTCTGATTGAAGTAGTCGAGGGCTCGTTGCTCGTCCGCATCTGAGTCGTGGTCGTCATCGCCATTCTCATCGCTGTCGACGAACTCAGCCTCAGAGTCCGACGCAACAACCTTCCGCCTGATTCGCTTCCGCTTCACAATCTCCGGACTCATGGGCGAGTCCATGATCATCGGAGGTGCCTTGGCTGGAGGCGGGGTGGATGGCCCCGCGTCGCTCGTGGGCTTGCCGTCGATACGGTTCTTGTAAATCATTGACTTCTTCCCCTTCTCCTTCACCGCCAGACGTTGGGCCTTGTTCGCCTCCACGACCTCCTTCACCCGACCGGTCTCAACAGTAGACTCCTTGGCCTTCGGCGGAGGCGTCTTCGGACGTGGCTTCCATGTGGGGTCGACAAGAAGCGCGGAGGCCTTGGGGACATCGCCCCCGGCCTCCTTCCACGCTGCGCGGACGAGGTCGGTGTCATGCTCTATTTGCGAGAGACGGAAGCGGGTGAAGCGAGACTCATCCTCGTTGGCTTGCGTGGACGACGACGATGACGGCTTCTCCTCCGGCGCGCGCTGACCACGGATTATACGAGGGTGGGACGCACCACCAACGAGGTCCTTGACATCGGGGAAAGAATCGTCGGAAGACAGGGAGATGGACGAGATTGACGTGTTCGGGGCCGTATGCCGCTGCCCAGGCAGACGGACGTCCGGCGTCGCGGGGGTCAGGAAGTCGATGGGATCTCGCGAATTGGTGGGACCCATATTCAGCCTCTTCCTAGGACGCTCCCCATCCTCCCCATCCTCCATTTCTGACAGTTTCCTGCTTGCGGCCGGCGATGGACGCGTAGACAACGCGTTGGACACGCCGTTTGGTAGACGGAAGCCACTGGGTGCGGATAGAGGGTCTAGTGGAAGCGGGGTAGGGCGTACTTGGGGATCAGGGCGGGTGAGGCCCGGCACTTCGTCATTGAACAAATCCCATGCGCTTGACGTGGACTTGGACTGATCTGAGGGATCAGGGCGTGGAGGACTAGAGCTAGGAACAAGAACGGTCCCAGATGATGAAGGTGGAATGGGGAAGTAGCGCGATGTGGCTGTAGCGTCGCGGGATTGTGAGGGCGGAACCACCGTCGTATTGTCGTTGTTGGTCGCCCACGAGGGTGGTGCTGGGGGGTCTACATGACTCAACGACGCGTTCTGCTGCTTTTGAATCTTCTTGAACTTGAGTTGTTCCAATGCCGCTTTCTGTCATGACATAGCCAGCCGCGGGCATGCTGGTTAGACGATGATCACCACCTCCACACAAATACCAATTTTACTCACTCGAGCAGCACTGGCATCGGGTCCGAGAGACATCTCTTAGATTGTCTATGTCGGAAAAGAGGGGGGGGGAGAGTAGCAGAGGTCGAGGTCGACGTGCGGATGTGGGAGATAGTCAACAAGGCAAAGGAACCCTAATGATGTGGCTACCAGTCGGAGAGTCAAACTGCTGTGGCGGCGGGACGCTCGGTGGCCGTCGTGAGACAATGCGTTGGCCCTTGCACACCCAGAGGACGACTGGAACAACCCACAGTGGATAGGTACACCCAACAATAGTTCTCTCTTGGACTGAACAGGTACGGCCAACATAACACAAGAAAGTTGCTACCTAATTCACCACGCACGCGGGAGGTGGCCAGTGTCGCCACAACACACGAGATGGTATGATGATAATGAACGATGACATTATATTACCATACTAAAGGTTAATATGGTACAGGACATGGCTGAGCTCAACAGCATAAAAGACATGCGAACGAGCAGGTGGAATATATGGAGTAATGTAGGCGAAATTCGCCAGACGAAGGTATGAAGGTGATGACCATGAACGGAGAACACATATAATCAACCAAGAGTGCGTGAGTGCACCAAGCAACCGATGAAGACAAGTGGCCCAGAGCTCGATAGTCGATGGGGGCAGTGACGTAGGATCTAATGGAGAGACGACGGTGATAGGAGGGGGTAGCTGAAACGTGGTGCTGCAACAAGAGGCGTACCAACAACTCAGTCTATCCCATCCCATACAATGTTCATGATCAAGGGTCTGTTGACTCGCATCCCCAAGCACGTTGGGCTAGTTTCGTTCGGTTTGGGGTGATAAGAGATATCTTCAGACCGATTTCGGAGGAACATATCATCGTGTATGCGGAGAAAGCATGACTTACCCACTGGCAACCTTGGGAACCCACAACGGTATGGCAAAGCATATCCTCTCGCCCAGTCTGGCCTTCACCTGGGAACAGGTATACAGCAAACCACCAGGACTTCCTGTTTGTGATGCGTGGAATCAGCCAACGCGAACAGACACGGAGCACAGGCAAACGAACCTCACCACGACATAGGGGCGAACCCGATCCATCCCGCTCCTATCCGATGAATAGTGTCAGACACCGGAAAAGGCGCCAGCTTAAGGATGCCCAGTTAATCCGCTGTCGAGGAGGGTCGACATGGGGAGATCGTTGCTGATCAAATAGACCAACTGACCACGGAAAAGACCAGAAAGGACGCTCGGTCGAAATGGAAAATATCTTGTTTAGGCTCCTATGATCGCAAACGGAGAACACGTCCATCTGTGTGAAAACGCCGTCTGTGTACGAGGAAATAATGCATCAGCCATGCGCGCAACTCCCTCATAATAAATTTTGCTTACCACGCCGTTCCACATCCTCACGGAGACCTCTTTGCAGTAAGCTCAAGCATTTAAAAGCAAGATACAGACATGAGATGACCGGGATTGTGACGTCGGCTTCACCAATCTTTCGAGCGAAAAACCAATCGCCACGTCATCACCGTCAACTTAACTTCCGACGGCGACAGAATCCAAGCAGGACGATCTGGGCAGTCGAATGATGCTGCGATTGCACCTGGAAAGATGGGACAAGTTGGGATATAGAGTCTTGCAGCGATTCAACAGCGGACGGGGACGAGAACTAGGACGGGGTCGTTATCGATGAGAGGAGATGGTGGTGGTTGAAGAGAAGGAGGCCTGGGAAACGTTCGCTCCAGTCTGGGCCACTTTGGGCTAGCGGTGCCCGGTGGCTGTACTTGCCATAAAAGGACGGACTGCGGGGGGCGCGGCGGGCCCACGTCCTCGCGCGCTGCGCCCGAACAGCCCACCTCGTCCTTGTCTCTCTACCCCCATCTGCCCGCCATGCCTGGTCTCGTCGAGCTCTTCGTGCTCTGTATCACCCTTGTCATATCGCTCGTTGTCTCGCTCGGGATCACCGTGCCTCTCACCGGGGCGCTGGTCAGGTTGCGAGGTGAGGATACTGCCGCAGTGTTCCTAGGTTATGGCGCGCGCTGACGTTGCACCCCGCAGCGAACTACAACCCAAAGGCACTTCAGCTCGATCCTGAGGGGAATGTCAATGTCCATACCGGCCCCATCGTCACATCGTTCTTTGGGATGCTCAGGAGGGTATATCGCATTGAGGTACGTCATTACGTTTGCTAGCTTAAGCACTGGCTGAACACTGCGCAGGGATGGGCTGGCTTGTACAAGGGTCTCAGTGAGTAGATATGCATAGCGGGAATGAGCCGTAGGACTTACGCTGTCACAAAGTGCCAACCGCCATCGCGACTATGGTCATGACCGGATTCGCCATCGCCGCTCTGGATTCCAAGCGGCTCGCTAGTCATGGACGCGTTGACCCTCCTGACGTCGGTATCCTGGCAACTTTCGTGTATGGCATCTTCGGAATGCTCGTGGCTCTTCCTGCCGCTATCATCACCTACCGTTCCATCGTGACGCCTTACAGGTTGCCCTGGTTCCGCCCCATGTATTCCCTCCGGATTCTGCTCACCCCGACCGAGCGCCGCAGACCCTGGGTTCTGTACCTTACGCCCGGGCTTCTGGTCGCCCAAGTCCTTCAAATATCGTACACCGTCGTGATCCTCCGGAGTCTGCGGAGCCTTCTGTTGGCGGGCGACAGCTTCTCGTCTGTCAAATTCGGCATCTACGTTGTAATTGAGATGCTCAGCACCGTGATCATCTGCCCCCTTGAGGTGATGACCACGAAGCTCGCCATCCAGCGCAACCATTCTGCCGCGGAATACAACTCCGTGGAACAGGAAGTTGAGGACGATGCTATCGAGGCGCCAGAGTACGCCGAGTACTCCGGACAGGAGGAGGACGTGATTGGGTAAATGTCCCCATAGTCACCATGCACTCAGCGTAGACGCTCATTTGCATGTTAGGTTGCGCCACGAGAAGGACCCTTACCTCGGCTTCCTGGACTGCGCTAAGCACATAATCGACGAAGAAGGGTGGCAGACCTTGTACCGGGCTTGGTGGGTCACCATGCTTGCCGCTATTGTCAGTGCCGCGGCCGCGGCCAGCCAATACCAGGGCAATATCGTGGGGTCGGATTGATTACGTGAGTGCATAATTGTTTACTACCGCAGATGGCTCATTGGAGTTAGAAGGTTCACGTCGTACTTTTCCTCCAATGTAACAGCCATGTGTATTTCACTCTCATAATGTGATGATCATCGGATATCGAACTCCATGTTGTTCTGCAGACCCTTGATTATGCGGTTGAGCGCATGTTGTCATTCATAAGGTGAGTTAAGCTCATCTTCTGAAGTAGGGTCCTAGCTCAACATGGTTGCGAGACCAACGATATGTCGGCCATATACAAATGTTTATCTACAAGTGGTCTAGTACCATACTCGCTAGACGGTAATGGTATATAAACATCGAACCGTCGAGCGTGGAGTTCTTGTGGCAGAAGACGGACATGCATATGGTAACGTTGCGTTCCCGTAACAGAAGTAATACGTGGCGTTCTCGAACGAGAGCCAGTTTATCAACGCCGCACCCAGAGAGCGACGATGCCGGTAAGTTGTGCAACGCAACCTCAGCGCTGGAAGTCGTGACCTCCGATGATAGATCCTGTACGCGGAGCGCCGCACGACATGGACTGATGCCACCTCGATGGTCTTCGTACGCTAAGCTCACGTTGACGACACGCGCGCGGTGTTGCACTCCTGCAAGACACAATCCTGCATGCCTGACAGCGATTCACAACGTCGACGTCACTCCGAGACGGTTCCTACAGCCTGGCACGCCACCGTCATAATTACTGACATCGTCACCTCTAGTGCAGATGCATCCCGTCCGGCTGCGGCCAAACCTTGCCATTATTACCGCCAATGATCGCAGTCGTTGAGCCTTTCTTGGTGGAGTACATGTCGGCATTGGCCTCGTCCGAACCATCCGTTCATCGTGGGTGTGGTGCGCCTTCCCCGACCACGAATATTGCCTTGTAGTAAACCCTATCTCCGGGCCTCCCGCGTCGTTTGTCAGCGAAGTCTGTCGCGACGTTCTTCTAGTAAGTGCGCATGATTTCTATGCGTGGTGTATGACGTTAGCCTTGGTGTCAGGCCTCATAGTGAGCGTCTGCTCCCCGCCCGATACCCTCCGCGCTGATATATGGATAGAGGAAAGGCACGGAACGACTGGGGAGCAGATCAGGGGACTGAAGACGCGCGACCGCCGCTGAGTCCACTGCTGCTTCACGGCACTGCCTGAGTCGTGCGGGTACGTCGGGGAAGCGCAAAGTTACGCCGACCTTGCGCCATTGGTCTCATTCCCTCTGTCTGGATGGTGGAAGGTTCTCTGAAAGAGTGATCGTGGGATTCGTGCAGCCTCGGGGTTACATTTGCTGCGATACGGGTATTGCGCCCCGCCGCTAGCAGGCGCGCCGACGCTCAGAGTCATGGCGGCTGAGCCGCGGCGTTTGCTACAATTTAAATAAGGTTCAGGCTACAACGTCTCTGCAGCAACGCAGATCCCCCGCGCTTGCGCTCGACGGTGTTTCCGCTTCATGCCCGGCTTTGATTCTTCAGCATGTGGTCCCTGGTGTCGGTTCCCTTAGCGGTCTGCATGCTTCCGCGGTATCATTCGGTGCGTCGTCGTGCGCGGTGCTTCATTGGGCCGGGATCAGTATTGGAGGGCCTTGCAGAAGCAAAGGCTTTTGGGCCCCATAGCCGCTCCAGGCCCGCTGTCCGGGATCTTTGAGCGACTCCGGCGATACTGCCTCCCCTTGCCTTATTGACCGCGCCAAGTGGTTCCCGACGAGGTGCTTCGTGAAGCGTTTCGCCTTTGACGGGTTCTCATGCTTTACAGCCTCACTCCCACCGTGCAGACGCGCTGGAATCGAGCTGCATGGTGGCCAAAACCTGCCCCTCTAAACCACCCCCCGGGCCCCTTGTCAGTATCTTGATGCGTATCTGGACGCTTTCATGCCTTAGTGGCAAATTCAATTCGCCGCGACACGCACCACATGGGGACGGTGAAACGTGCGACAGCCAGAGTGTCTCGGGCCTTTCCTGAATAACGGCCATGATTTGCATCAGGTAGGCCCGCTATTCCAGCCAGCCAAACAAAATCGCTGACCCCTATGACCGTCTCGTACATGTGCTGGAACGGCCTCTGTCAGTGGAGAGAGTTTGAACGGTGCCTCTGACCGCAACCTCCGCCATCATCGAGCCGTCTATGTCGGTATGGCTCCGAGTTCCGCCTGTGCTACCGCCCAGCCCGCCGTCCGACTGATACAATGATCCCCACGACGTGTTGCTCCACCTGGCAATATGTATCGTGATCGTCCAAGAGAGCTTGGTCTCACCCTGTCTCACCTTGTTCAGCGAATACACGAACCACGGGGTCAAGTCGGCGTCGTATCTGATGCGGACACTCTTCGCTCGGATAACGAGAAGTTCCATAATGCCAAGACCGACGTCTGTGCGTTACTCGCTTTACAGGCACGACTGCTCGATGGCTTGTCTATCGGCCAACCTCACGAAGCTCCGGCATCACCAATCTGGGTAGCGAACAGTACGCGTCCAGTCTCCTTGACTATCGGAGTGATTTGACGAGCCTTGGTTGACTGTTCACGTTGATCCTGCAGGCTAATGCACACGCAATCATATACGATGACGCTGCATTCGTCGCACACCGGATAACTCGCCACCGTTGGCCTTCTCGTCGCTTCCCCCAGTATGAGGACCGAGACGACCAAGTTTACTCGTCCCTATCTTCATCCGAAGTCTGTCCTTTTAGCTTGTTTTATGGGCTACTCCGAATGTCGTGCTATTTGCGATCTCCGAGGTCGATCCACCGGGCAGTGCCAAGAGATCACGTCGCTCCTTGCGCACGTTCTATTACAACTGTTATTCCATAGCCAAGCTTTCGGGCGGACTTCACCTCATGATCTCCGGTTTCACCGCATACGTGCCCTCCTTATGGCCGTGGTTAGAGCATACACAGAGATATGACCCTTCTCGTCTCCTCAATGCCTTAATCTCCGTCATTTCTCACTAATCTTGCTGCCAATGGAGCATTCAACGGCACGCCACTCGGTAAAATGACGTCCTAGTGCGAGGAGGTTGGTATCGCCGTGGACGGGAAGACTTCTAGAGTCTGCTGACGGAGACTGTCCATTCCCTTCAGTGATGAATGATTTGTGAGAATTACTTGGTAGAAGGTTTGCGGTCCGGGTGGGCTGTGCAGCGTGTGAGCACGTTGAAGAACTTTTGTCCGAGTCCGCCGTCCGCGTCTCCGATACTC
The DNA here is from genome assembly GCF_003813185.1 of Lentinus tigrinus ALCF2SS1-7. Lineage (NCBI taxonomy): Eukaryota > Fungi > Basidiomycota > Agaricomycetes > Polyporales > Polyporaceae > Lentinus > Lentinus tigrinus. The sequence goes on from NW_027137923.1 coordinate 339,820, forward strand.
ACAGTAGTAGACAGTACGCAGCCTTCCTATGGATTGACCATGGACATCCTACCGATGCTCCCTCATGTACATACAGCTCTAGAGCGGGTCTGTCGAGTGGTGGTACGTTTGGGCGCTCGCTACCTGAAAAGTGCCGGAAAGGCGCCGCACTGCACGCGTATCAAGCAAGATGGTAGCCGAGATGCGTGGCATTTAACGTCGCATTCAACGACCTACGTGCAGCCCACCACAATCCTCCTTATTACCCCATCTCTCTAAGGCGATTGGCATGTCTCGGTCGCAGATAGATAGCCGACCATACATGCAACATCCGCAACATCTGTGGGAAACGCTATTTCTTCTCGAATCTCATTCGCCCTGATGTACGTACATTGGCAGGAAGGGAGTTGACTTTGCCGCAGGCGGATGCCAAGCTAGTTACCCATCGTCTCCTCCTTACCCAGGGCGCATAGGAGGATCGACGACGAGCTACGACCAGTCGCCCCTGCTGAAGTCTACCGTCTTGTCCTGGCTGGGTTGCCTATACCGGCGGCCGCTGATCAGCGACTGTTCACTCGACTGCCGCCGTCGCCCAGACGGACGATGTACCTGACGAAGTCTCTCCACCTTGCCAATGCTCAATCTCCTTCACCACGAGAGGATACCTTCTTGCGTGCGCCAAGGCGTTCTGGAGATTCGGATCATCCGATGCTGAGGTTCACCGGTGTTCATGGACATGATGTCGACCGCCGACCCCACGACTTCTCTGTCGTGTGCACCTGGAATGCGAGACCGTGCCGGTTCAGCATTGCGTCAATTCAACGCACTGCGCAGCACCTGGAGCCAATGCAGGTCAGTCTCAGGGAGAAGTTGCAAAGAAGATATGTCGGAGCTCACATTGGCCACACCCAGCCAGCCACCGCCTCGCGTTACGTACGCAGGCATTGAGGCTGTCAGCGGTCAGCGTCGAGGATGTCAGCCTTAGCGCGATGAACGCTCGATAGCTCCCCATGGCCAGCGGCATCACACCCGGTGTCGAGGGGTCCTGCATGTAGCCTGGGCCATTCGCTGCGTTTGACGTGAGTCCCCAGGGCTCGGCGCTAGTTAGTGTCTTCCGGAGAAGGCTCGCTGGCGTGCCCCCAGAAAGGACCCGACCTGCTTCGATCGCAGCAAGCTTGACGAGGGTGGCATCCATGGGACACTGATTGTCGGCGTCTTCCACCTCCCACGGTATTCCGGCGAGATTATTCTGCGTTCCCACTCCGTAGCTCTCACGTGCGCCTATCTCGCCATGTCGTTCGCTTCGAGTCTTTCTGAGGATTTCCGATTACCTAGGATTGCTTCCCAGTCACTCTTGCCATACAGAGCTCCAACCGTACCCTGGTGGCGGATGTCACCGCCAAGAGCGGGGATCAAGGACAATATAAGGTCCCCACACGGAAGTAGGTCCACCTTCATTTCCGCCCCCCAGATTCATCTGACATGTCTTCCGAAACCACTGCTGCTCTGAAGAAGAGGTCTTCTGCCGCCTCACCTAAGCGCACCTCTGACGATGATCATCGTAGTGAGTCCGTCGTCGTCGTCGTCGGATTCATCGCCATGCTCATTCGAAGCAGAGAAGCGTCGCAACCGGCCGACACAGTCATGCCTCAACTGCCATACATCGAAGAGGATGGTATGGAACCCCATGTCTCTGTCAGCGCCCGTAGAGCGATCTTGCTGACCGTCACGGTCGACAGTGCGACCGTCAACGGCCATGCGGCCGTTGCACTCAACTAGGACTGGTAATCATCCCACCGCCTCACCATGTTTCGCTTCCGCTGAACGTCTCTATCAGACTGGGCTTTGCGTCTACGAAGTGGACAATCCTTCTCATAGGTATGCTTCTCGATGACACCAGGCGTGAAGCCGGATGCTAAATAAATCCTGGCAGGGTCAACGCCCAAGACGAAGCTGGACGATTGAAGAAGCGCGTTGCCGAGTTGGAGAGCATCATTCGTGAGGTGCGTCTGTCGCAATCAGCTTCCTACAATTACCTCGGTACCGACGTTCTCTATCCCAGCTCAAGAATAAGCCTCATCCGCGCTGGGCACAATCTGGGCAATCCCCACCCGATAACGACCAGGAACAAGGTGTCCCAGGCAATATTCTTGGCAGAGCAGGATCGTCGAAGAGTTCAGCGTCGCCCCCACCGACGTCGCCACACGCGCGCCATGTCTCCACCCCTCCATCCTCTACCTCCGGCTTGCTCCAACCACATACCCATTCGTCTAGTCCTTCAGTCTTTGACAGCCCATCTCCTCTCAATACCCCTTCCCCTACCCCGCAGTCCCCTATCGATGTCTACGGTGCAGATGCCGTGACGTCCCTCCTCAATTCCGACTACGACTTTTCCTACCTCCTGGCATCGTACCCTTCTAGCGCAGCAGCAGTAGATGATGCGCTGTTCGGGGACATGCTTGATCCTTTGGTTCCTCCCACGTCTGAGGGCTGCGCCAATCATCTCTCTGACGAGCACTGCGGGTGCCTGCACGACCACACGAGCTACAGCACCGTGCTCGAACTTTCACTCCGGCTCCGGCGCGCCACGGAAATCCTTTCACGCTATGCCAAGCATAGCGCACGGTCTGACTGCAAGGTTCACAAGGGGATTTCGGACCTTGACAGATTTACTACGTAAGTGGCTTCATGTGTGTGAGCTATTCTCGACTGTGATAGACTTAAACTTTGCCGGGTCGCAGCTCCGCGTTGGGCAACGTCGTCTCACCCCCCGAGGTCCTCGCAAGCCAGGGTGCTGTAGCCGTTCCGACCAGTGCGGTCTTTGGGCGCCCGCCTTATGGCACCGGTGCCCTGCGACCATCCCTTTCTCTGCCTCCCGCTTCGTTGGCACCGCAGGCGATTCAGTCTCCACGTGCATGGGACTTCAAGCATACTCAGCCCAGTGCATACCCCAGCCCTCCTTGGGAAGACTCTTTCATGTCGTGGGAGCCTATCAGGCACCAGCCCGAGTGGCCCAAAAGCAGTGGACTCTGACGCTCTTGGCCCTATACCTGTATATAGACCTCTCCCGATCTCGCCGTATATTTTTAGTTATGCTTGGATTACGAACGTTGCTTGCGCTCTGTAGTAAATGTTGTTGATTAACCGTTTGTGACCGCCGCGGACCTATTTCTGTAGCCTCAGATCGTACATAAACGATACCATCAAATCGCAATCTTACCCCGATCGGTAGATCCAGTGCGTACACAGAGTACAGTACTAGTATGCTGCAGGCGCTGGTTGAATAGTACAACGCAATTCAACCTCGAGTACGAAGTGGGTCTGTTGGCGCTGCTGCTGAGAATCGAGTCCCCTATTCCCGCTAGTCGGGTCGAATCTCCGAGTCTTCCTACGGGGTCCATGCCCAGGGGTTTGGAATACCCAGCGCTTCGGCAACTAGCGTCAATGTTGCAGAATTACGAACACTTGTAGAGACAAGAGACAAAGTTGATGGATGATCGTCAAGTCACTGCGTCGTAGCTGAACGACAAGATGTTCATGAAAGTCTCGACCGTTTACACCATGTTGCTGACCCGCGGATGGAGCAGCCGTCTAATGCCGCAGCTGACGGCCCATGTTACGGCCCGAAACTGTGTTGTATATTGTGTGGGGTAAGTGTTGGATGCGGATCAGACAACACAGGCCGCCGGGGAACCGTGCGCGTGAGGGTCCTGCCTTATGACAGTCAAAGGGCTCCTGGTAGGTCTCCACCTGATGCGCGACTTCTGACGTAAATGTCAATTAGCTGGGAATGGTCAAGGACGGCTGGTGAGGCGACAAGGGGGCAGTGAGTTCTGCGATGGAACCGTCACTGAGTTAACCCGCCTAGACAAGGTTCGAGCGGCAAGTCCAAGGCGGCGGCGGGATCATGATCCAAGCGAGTGGGGGCCGGCCATTAACTTCTTGATTCGGAGTTCTCCCGTTCACGCGAGAGAGGCTGTGTGCTCCTTCTCCCTATCTGATAAACGTGAGAGACGAGTACCTTGTCGTCAGTACGGACACTCCCTGCGAAGAACCTCGGGACAGTCGCAGACTAGACAATCCTGCGGTGCGCACAACCTTTGGACCAGAACAGACGACAGGTTCATTACTATCTTGCCACTCTTAGCTCCGACAGCGGATCGCCCGAGGTCAAGAGGTGGCAAGAAGACGCCGGCTCTGGCAGATTGGCTTTCGAGGCGGTAGCAATAGCAAAACACCGTGACAATTTTCGCATGCCAAGTGGTAGCCAAGCGAGCTCGGGAATGCCAAGACTTGACGGTTATAGTCTCGTCGAGCTGCTACCACGGTCGAGCGTGTCTCTGCAGCGGCGGAATCAGCGACGTCGGATACAAAGGAGCCCGATTGTATTCCCGTACCGTCAGGGTCCGATGCCACCGTAAGAAACATTGTTCGGGGTAGAGCAACGACTTCGATAGTGGTGCGTAGGTGTCTTTGATAGCCTCTCCGTGCGGATATACCATATTCATGAGCACCGCATCAGTGAATTGCGCCTTCGGGCTCACAACGCAAATCATGCCCAGCAATTCGCGCTTCGTGGCGCATGCGGACATGTCAACCTACAAGTTGCAAAGAGCTCTCAGTGATCACTACGATAGGTACAGGACTGTAATCACTTCTCACATGAAGTTGAGATCGATTCTTTGCCTGACGAAGGAAGAAGACGGTGTTAAATCCGCCGACGACCTGAGTTGGCAATCAGCGAAAAAGGGCGCGGACCCTTGATCTGGCCGTCACGTCAACCTGCTAGATATGATACCAAAGGAAACAATAACATCCTGCTCGAGCCTACTGTTAAATGTGTAGGAAATTCAACCAGGACAGCGCGGGGAGCATGTGGTCTTCCAGTGGAGCCACTCAGCAGGACTCGACCGGGGACTCCCCGGCATCTGTCATCCGGAGAAAGTCAGCGTAAGGGTCAGTGGGAGCAGGGTCGCCAGTAATACCTAGATGCGGTCTCTGTTGTCCAGTGCGTAGAGCGCGCCTGAGAAGCGGGGGACAGACCGGCGCACAAGAAAATCCTAGACTACCTTCCACAGCGCCCCGAGCAAGGCACTCGTTCTTGCGACATCACAAGATGCCAGGCGCCATTTGTTCTCCCGCAACAGGCTGTCGTAGTGTCAAATCCGCTATCTATGGCGCTTCGCATTCATTCAATGCGGAACCCCAAGGTCGCAGCCACCACGACAATCGGACTACTTACCTGCCAGCGCTCGTGAGACAATGAGAAACGCATGGTAAGGCAGCAGTGAGTTTGGGTTGCGATGCGACTTGGGCATGAGATAGATGCGGTCGGATTTCGTCTGTATTCCGCCGTACCTCGTTTGAAGAGCCTCAAGAGTGTCCCGCAAACGCTTCGCTCACAAACTCGTCCTAATGGTCCTCGATGCGTTATGCATGCGCCCAGGCTTCAGAGAATCATCGGCAATCTAAGAGAGTCAAGGGGCCATGAAGTTGAGCGGCGGACTTTGCTTGTTGTGAAGATGAACTCGAGATCTTTCAGGCGATTCCCAGCAACTAAGCCACATCGAAAGTTCTAGAAAAGGCAACCAGCTTGGCTGAGTCAGCAGCCTCAGCCACATATATAAACGCCAGTTCGCACGGTGAAGTCGCTGTAACGCACACCTTCCCCATCGACCTTGCACAACCTCCCAGGTACTTCCGTCCGTCATGGCCTCACACTTGGTATGTTGCGAATACTTGTCATGTTTTGGGGCTTCAGAGCTGACTTTGCTGCAGGCAAATATTTTCGGTACTGAGCAAGACCGTGTCAACTGCTCCTTCTACTACAAAGTGAGCGATTGTTTCTTCCTCCACGTCGCGATGCATAGCTAACCAATGCTCGTGTAGATTGGTGCATGCCGCCACGGCGACCGCTGTTCGCGCAAACATATCAAGCCCGCGTTCTCTCAGACTATACTCCTTCCGAACGTCTACCACAACCCCGCGCACGATCCTGTTTGCAACAAGACCGAGAAGGAGTTGCAGGAGGGATTTGACGCGGTGTACGAGGACCTCTACTGCGAGTTGGCGAAGTTTGGGCATCTTCTGGAGCTTCACGTGAGCATAGTCGTGTCCCTATCCCGGTTTCATACTGACACGCCCATGCAAAGGTTTGCGACAACGTCGGAGACCACCTTATTGGGAACGTTTATGCGCGCTATGAGTGGGAGACGGAGGCTCAGGCTGCGGTTGACAACCTGAACGACCGCTGGTATGCAGGTACGTGACGTCCGCTTCTAGATGTTATTCCCCGTCATGACGCAACACTCAACTCCGACAACGTCGCAGGTCGTCCGCTATACGCGGAACTGTCGCCCGTAACCGATTTTCGTGAAGCATGCTGCCGTCAGAACGAGAACGGTGAATGCAATCGAGGCGGTTTTTGCAATTTCATGCACCTCCGACTCGCTTCCCCGGAACTTGTCCGTTCGTTGCGTCACGGCCAAAGGCTAGAACGTCGCCTAAACCCTCCGCAGACCACGGGTGGAGGTGGTTGGGAACCCGGCAAGCGTGAAGCTGGACGTGGGCGTAGCGCGAGTCCAGCCAAACGCGGTGGACGTCATGACGGCGAAGATCGGTGGACGCGCAAGTAGAGAGGTGTTGTGCGGTTCTTTTTATTGATTTCCATGCCTCGGGATGCTTGAGTTGTTCATTTATCAGTGTATCATTACAATGTTCGCCATCTTATAAGCGCTCAAGAACGTTCAAGGCCCGGTTGCAATGCAGCAAGCCACTTGAGACTCTTCGTTGTGATTATGCATCTACATTGAGGGGCCCATAGAGTTTGAGGGTACATCCCTTGGCTAACTCATAGGGAGTCTTTGAGACGATCATCGCCGCACACGGTTGTTCCTGAGAAGCCTCTGAAGTGTCATACAAGCCATCCACGACACTCGTCCCTGCGTTTGTCCTTCACTAGTTCGGGCCATTGGACTACGAATCTACCGAAGATCAACAGTTAGTAAGAGGAGGCAGACATGATGCTTGCTCACCTATCCACTAATGGTCGAAGCAACTTCCCAGAGAGGGATAGTTGCCGGACTCGGGCAAATGACTCAATATATATCAATTTGGGCGATTTCAGTCCGAGAAACTTAGAGTGAAGCATGCAAACATGCTGTCAATGGGGAGCATGCAAGTCGAGAGCATAAGCCTCATACTTTGTTCATATAAGCCGCGACACATAACACGAAGCATGTGCCAGGCCCATTGAGGAGCAGCACCTCCGGGACAGGTGGACGAGCCATAAGCGGTCCGACGGTGAAGTGCCAGACGGCGGCGATGAGCGACAAAGCCGCGGTGAATGGGGTGGTGAGGAGGGACTGATGGACACGCCGAGCTCGGGGTATCACGACGAACGTGTAACGCGGGTCTGATCGCATGCTCTGATCGCACAGTCAGTGGATTCGCGCGTATAGACAGAATCGAGAAAGCCCGACGAAGAACGGAAGAGACGGACAGAAGGCACGGTACTCGGAGCTTCTGCGGCTTTGGCCGACTCCAACTCGACCGCCTTTTGCATGCTCAGCGTGTCGCCTTCGCTGATAATGTACGTGCGCGGGACGTAGCGGTCAAAGTTGAGGGCAGACACAAGGATGAGAGCCTCGCTGGTGTGCCCGCCTAGTAATGTCTTCGTCAGTATGTATTGAGGACGGAAGCGAGGGACAGACCTGAGCCAAGAAAGACGGCGAAGCTGCATGTTTCTATGGCTTCTCGGCGTCCGGAAGGCTTGGCAGGCCTTGGGGCAGTGAGCATGATGCACAGGCGCAAGAAACCGGCGGCAACAGTCAATGTAGCGATGAGAGCAAGCCAGCTCAGGACACCCTAGATTTATGGGATCAGTTCGCACCGCGCAATACAGGTCCTGAGAGAGGTTCACGTACCATGACCCTTATCGGTTAAGTCTTGTTATGATCAGACAGTACTGCAGCGCCAGTTCAATCTTGTAGTATGCGAGGATGTCCTTATAAGTAGCAGGCCTATTCGTTGCGCCTCTTGGTCCACATGGTCGTCGTGAGCTGAGCCGGACTCGCCGACGACGGTGGCCTCGTGGGATGTGACCAGTGCCGTGACGTGGACATCAGTTGCCTTGTATGGGCACGGGCCTTTGTGCTTGAACCCGTTCCTCAATGTCTGCTCGGTGGCCACTAACCTCGTATCTCTTTTCTCAACATTAACAACTGTCATCCAACGGATACTGTGAAAGCGCGAGTATTTCCCGGAGCATGGTGGAGGTGGCACCGTTCAAGGTCGACGGCGAGGTGGTGGCGGCGTTACGGAATGCAGTTCGCGACTGCTCCGACAGAGGACTAGCTTACGCGTCGAAGTGGTGAGCACAGCCTACACAACAAAATGCTCTCGGTCTGAGACGTTTCTCAGGGCCGCGGAGCTGCTATGCTCGCTTCCCGCATCCAAACGACTACCTGAACCACCCTCTATGCCCCCGTTCACCTCGACGCCCGCGCGATCGCGATCCCCACGTCCGTCATTCTCATTTGCGGTCCAAACACCTGCACCTGCTGTGGCTTCAGACACAGCGTATCAGTTCCAGGCCCGTCATCCTGATGCGCCGCCTCTGCAAGGTCTGTCTCCAGAGATCCTACGGCAAGAGGCGGAGTGGGAAGCCCAAGACGCCGATCACCTAGCCATGGCGAAGACCTTCATGGAAGCAAAGGAGTTTGTTAGGGCCATTCACTGGCTGAAAACTTGCCGGAGTTCTAAGGCTACGTTCTTGCGTGTCTATAGTCAGTACTTGGTAAATCCCCTCTTTCTACATCACGTCGGTACAATGAGCGAGCCCGCCTACAGGAGAGCGAGAAGAAGGCACAGCGAGAATGGTATAAGCTCGAAAGTGAGTCCACGCGGTGCTCAAACCCTGCCGCACAGCTAGAACTGTCTGCAGAGACTCGTGAACAGCCTCCCGAACCTGTGAACGCTTCTCTTCATCAGCTATTGGAGCTCGTCAACAATGCAACGGACCCGTGGTTGTTGTTCTTGTAAGATGACTCACGTTGTCTCCCAAGAACTCTATTGAGTTTAGATCACAGGAAGGCCGTCTTTCTTTGCCGTCTTTCTAGACGAGAGGAGGCAATAGAGAGCGCCATTCTCTCTATTGCGCAGTATCCGTGGAATTGGTCCACTTGGGTGGCCCTCGGAGACTGTCTATGTGATGGTGATGAGGTGAAGTGAACTTTGCTATGATATCATCGGCATGGCAAATATAGGGACTAAACCGCTCCGCTTTAACAGCTGTCTTCTCTGTTGCCATTGCTTCCGCTACCTGCCAGTCATCCGCTTGTACTCATGTTTCAAGTCAAGACCCTGAACAGTCTGAACAGCCCCAGCGATAATGAATTGGCTTTGTGCGACCGACTTCTCAGCGACGACTTTTTTCCACGGAGCATGTGGATCATGGCACTTCGAGGAAACGTCCTTTACTATCTTCATGGTTCGTGCAATCTCCGTCGCCGTTTGTGGTTCACCGATCAGCCCAGGATGACCTGTCTATCTTCTCCAGACTTTACCGCTGCAGAAAGTCAGTTCCGCAAGATTCTTGCCATTGATCCCTACCGGGTTGACGACATCGACATTCTTTCGAACATTCTGTACGTAACTGAGAACAATACTGCGCTCTCAAAGCTTGCGCACGACTATCTCGCTATCGACAAGGACCGACCCGAGATATGTTGTATCATCGGTAGGATATGCCGTACTTCGCACCGAGTTTACCATCTGACCTTGATCGCCGGACCTTTGTGCCGCAGGAAACTATTACTCTTTGCGTGCCGAGCATGAGAAGGCCGTCAAGTACTTCAGGCGCGCAACGCAGCTTGACCGGACTTACCTGGCAGCGTGGACTCTCATGGGTCACGAGTACGTCGAGATGAAGAACTCTCATGCAGCGATTGAAGCATATCGGAAAGCTGTGGGTAAGTATCTCGTCGTTGTATTCCTATCGGGACCAGCCGGATGTCAACTCAATGATCATCATGACGCAGACGTCAACAGAAAGGATTACAGAGCGTGGTACGGCCTCGCCCAGGCGTATGAACTTCTGAGCATGCACCAATATGCCTTGTACTACTACCAGCACGCAACGGCTCTCCGGTGAGTGAATGTCGTAATCTCACCTGACATGCCGCGACACTTTCTGACATCGCGTCCATCATCATCACTATCAGACCGTATGATGTGCGGATATGGCAGGCACAGGGCATGTGCTACGAGGAAATGGGCAGGTACGTCAATCCATACCCAGACCCCGAGTACTTTGTGGGCGCATTATGTCCGCTGCTGTGCTGACGGGCACCCTTTATTCCCCAACTCCTCCAACTGCGTCATTACGGCAACCTCCCAGGCTACGGGAAGCGATCGAATGTCTCAGGCGTGCTCTCATAGGCGCGGACCCGCAAGAGACCGTCATCCATCTGAAGCTTGCGAAGCTCCACGACGACCTGGAGGAATATGCCGAGGCCGCGGCCTATCATCGACGCATAGTCGAGGTCTGTCGAGCAGCCCGTACGTCGCTTTCCCCTTTCTTCCCCGCTTTCATTCCACGCCGTCTGCTTCGGTGCCGTACGTTCGACCCCTAGTCCGTCCCTCGACCCTTGTGGCACAGTCCATGGTCTTTGTGGCGCAGTTCTACGGAACCGCGACGCCTGCATGGCAATACTGCTTTCCCCCTGACAGCAACGTACTGACGGCCCTCTGTTATAGAAAAGCCCGTTCCTGAATGGTCTAAGTCGGCCGTGTACGTCGCACGCTACCACATCAGCCATGGCGGCGGAGATATGACCCTCGCCCGGCAGTACCTCGAGTTCGTCGCAGCCAGCAATGCGGAAGAAGTGAACCAGGCGAACGAGCTGTTACGACGACACTTCCCGACTTCCCTCAGGCAACAGTCAGTGCGAGCTGCGTCTGAAGGAGTCGCCCCCGGGGGGTCTGTATAGCTATCCCAAGGGCGATCAGTGAGTAAGTACCTATGTAGCGATACATATTTTCTTGTTATCTCGGAACAATTAGGAACCAGGCCGTCCGGGCCCAGCTGTATTTCACGAACGTCTCACCTGCCATCTATTTTGCAAGAGATAACTTTGCGAGTGAGCTCTGCGTGTATGTCGGACACTCCGCAGTTGCTCTTCCGGTCTCTGTGAGTCTTGTGCTTGCTCCTCGTAGAAAACCGGCCTGAATGTCACAGTTTCTTGCGCAGCGCTCTCCTTCTGCCGCAGCAATTGAGAGCGATAAGCGGTCCCCTGATCGAGCCTACAACTGCGCTCCGTGGTCTGTCGAGCATGTCAGGTTCTGACCCCTGCATGTCTTTCGCGTGTGCGATCACACCGACGTCAGTCGGACAGACAACCAATAGCCCGACCATGGCGGGAATTAATAGAACACCGGAGTGCCGGTTGTTTTAGTTCTTCAGCACTGGACTGTTAGCCGATGCCCCTTCGCTGACGTCACGACGACATGTGTGTCAGGGTGAAGTCTAGTATCAATACATCCAGACCAGCCCCGGGAATCGAGCTGCTGGAGAACGGGAAAACCTTAATGCGGGCGGAAAGGTCTGCCCACCCATCGCATCGCAAAACACATTCCTTCCCCCCTTCCCTCCTTCCCCAAGATGCGCACCCAAATCTCGGACCTTGATCGAAGACTTGAATCTTCCGACCAAGCCGCACACGTACGTTGTGAAATTTGATAACTCTACCATTGTAATACCCATGCCAGTGGGCCACGCTGCAATGCGTGCTGTGTCTGGCGCCGCAAAAGCCTGAGCGGCACAGTGATGCTGAGTTAGCGGAGGACGCATCAGCGGCGCACTACTTGCGTTCTGTATCGTTGTAGTCGACATGTTGTGTGAGGCATCGCATCCCAGCACGCAACGAAATCGCGCAAACTTAATAGTAGAACACCTGGGTCCCCTCCCAGCATGCCGGAGGCCCGGGCCGACCCTGAACCGCGGTGTGACGATGACGCTGTGTATTGGCGCTGGGTCACGCAGCCACATCACGCCCTGCGAAGGCAGCAGGCGTGACAGCGTCAACGCGACAAAACAAACAAAACCGCTGAAGGCAGGATGTCGAGCCTCGCAGGCCTTAGCTCACATGCGTATTCCTCCTTTCCTGCCACCCCAAAACAGCCCTCGGCGATATCGACGCAGCTCCGGCACCTCCAGGATGTCCCTGAATACTCTTCGGGCGCGGCGACCCCCGCTACGCCCGTCCTGACCACTGCGCCGACGACTGCACCCCCGACTCCAATCGTACGATCGATATCGGCCGCAACGGATGCGAGGGACGTCAGCGTGGACCCATCTGCAAGTGCGAACGGCTCGCTGGTGAATGGGAGCAATGGGGACAGAGACACGATGCCTGTGAAGGAGGAGCCGCGGGACCCAAAGGAGAGCGTGGCGGTGGATCTGGACGCAGTCAAGGCGAGGACGATCGCACTGGGCAAGAGACACCGACGGAGCGCAGATGAGCTGGATGCGATGGTGCAGACTGCTACGAGGTGCGTTTGTGCGATTGTATGTGCGTCATGAGAGCGATGGCTGAATAACTGTCTTTTTTTCCTCGCTGCGTAGGGTTGCCGCACGGCTCGCGGAGGATCAGCGCGCTGCTCTCTACCCTGACGTGGACAATCCGTTCATTGACGAGCTTGACGTCGTTAATCGTCTGTTGCCGTATCATGTCTTCCAGCAACCCAAAGAAGACCTGGAGACGTTGATCCAGTACGGGACTCCACTCCCTTCCCGCAAAGGCAAACGGAAAGCGACCGAGGAGGATTTGCTGAGGGAGGAGATTGCTGGTATGTCACTATTGTCTTCCGTGCTCGATTCGGCGCGTCATACGGTTATGCTATCAGATACGAAATTTGCGCTGGAGTGCTGGAAGCGGAAAAGAGCTCTCGAGCGACGTTTCATGAAGGCGCGAGTCAATACAGGCAAGGTGCGTACGACATTCTTCCGACTCCACCACGATGTTCATGTCCCGTTATAGAGGGCCTCCCCCGCAGATCAGGGCTATGTCCTCGCCCAGGCTGTTCTAGAGGTGGAGCGTGCAGAGACAGCTGCCTTGAATGCAGAATTGAAGGCCGCGCGGGCTGAGCTCGACAAGATTGAGCGCGAAAAGCGTGCAGCAGCTCCGCCGCCCTCTACTCCTGCACCGAAACCAACACCAACTGTGCGGACGAGCAATGCATCTAACTACTACTCGTCCTCCGCTACCCCGACGACAGCGACGTTCATGCCTCCTTACCGGCCACCATACTCCTATTCGTACTCGCAGTACCCGTCTACGCAATACTCGTACAACCCCCATGCATACAGTTCATACACTCCGACGACCACCTACAGCGGTGCCTCGCAGACACCAGCTACGCCCACCACGGTGTACAACCCGCCGGCGAGTGTCGCCTCAGCGACACCTACATCCGCTGCTTCTGCGCAAGTGCAGCAAGCCCAGGCCTCGCCCGCTTCCGCAATCAGCAACACAGCGATCCCTGTACAGCTGCCAGTAAACTCCCTCCCTGCACTCGCAGCTTTGGGGATTGTGCCCGTCGCTGCAGCCTCGCTACCACCTGCCGGGCAGACACAACCCCCGGCGGTGATCAAGTCGACGAACGGGAGCATGCTCAGCCTCGAGATCAACCTCTCTCTGTTGCAGTCGGCGCAGATGAGTGGGTTGGTGCTCATCCTGAATGCGTTGACGTCCAGGGGCGTGAACGTTGACGGGTCCACTACCAGTACTGGGCTGGGGGCTGGGGCTCCCGCTGCGTCCGCGACGTCAGCAGGCTCGAGCGCGAATGGCTCTAATGGCGCTGCGCCACTCCCTGCGACTTCGTCAGGTTTAGCTGCCGCTGCTTCTGCTCCGTCGACTTCTTCCGGGTCTGCTTCTCCATCGCCCGTCTCTGCGTCGTGAGGATTGTATTAGGTGGCGGTACTCGGCATCGCACCTGTGCAGGACGAGGAGCGACGATCAGGGGGCCTCGCACGGACTACGTATCGTTATTGGTGTATCGATATCTCTCGCCGCTGTGTGTAGTACTGCTTGTAACAACGGGACATTTCGTCCATACTTATTTGCGTCGTGTCCCGATGTTCGCGCGTTGTCTGCGACGTTTGTGGACGGTTTGCCTGACGAGCGCATGTTCCTCGAGGCTCGTGTTTCCCAGCATCGCGTCGCCCGTGCCTTCTTTGACGGCCGAACTGCAGCGGCGGAAACGGGGGAGTGATTTCGCCTCAGATCTCGCTGTGGTTGCCTTCCTTTCTGGGAATTCTGTGCTCGAAACTCAGCAAGGGGCTTAGTCAGCACCGTGCGACGTCATCGCGCGCGTCTGCCCCGACGCTGCTCTCGACGCTGTCCGTGACCTCGACGTCGGGTTTTAGTCTCTCTTCGACGACCCAGCACCCCTGCTCGCTGTCTCCTGCTCCTCAACGCCGCGCTCATGCCTGTGCGCCCGTCGCCAAGTCCAGCGCGTCGACACGCAAACTTTATCTATCCGAACCTGAACGCTTCCTCTGTCCTGCCGAGCACCCCAAAATTGTTTGCAGGCAACTCCACCCACTGCCACACGGTGCGCTTGACGATGGTGCCACCCACTCGGGAGGATACAAGTACGGCTCCCACTACTTCCGTGCGTCTTTGTTCTCTCCTCGCTGCACTGATCTCCACCCAGCACATTGTCGACAATCCGTATACCCTCGACCACCTCGCGTCTTATACCCACACAGACCTCTATATCTGGTCAAGACATTACCATTCTTCATATCACATACACCAGCACGCTATAGGATGACAACGCCGTTTGCATTTTCCAACCTACCCATCGAGCTCGTCCGGGACATCCTCGAGCATGCAGCTCACTCAGACCGCGCCACCGCGCGTAACCTCACACTCGTGTCGTCTGCAGTACGGCATTGGACGGACCCCATCCTCTATAACACCGTCGTCCTCTCCTCCGCGCGTTCGCTGCGTGCCTTCCTTGCTGCTATCGCGAACAAACCCGCCCACTTTGTCCGCACGCGCATACACAACCTTGGCATCTTCACCGTTGGACCTGTTCAGAGCATCGATCGGGTGCTCACCGCGTGCGCAGGTGTGCAGAGCCTCGCATGTGGCTTCTCGCTACCATCATACAAGCAGTCGCAAGGCGTCGCAGCCTTGCAGTCCCTTACCCAGCCCCGCGAGCAGCACCTCCTCGGGGTAGCATGTCGCGACGGATGGGATGCGTCTCTCGTCGGGCCAACCGTGACGCACTTGCGCATACACCTCACGTCCTTCGACAGCAGCCGGCCCGACTGTCCCTTCGCGTTCTCCGAAGGAGAGGGCCAAGAGTCTGGCTGGGCGCGGCTCAAGGCGCTCCCCGCACTCACGCACCTCGCCGTCGTCTACCGACCGTCGGGATCCACGCCACCCGCCTCTATCATACCACACCTCGCACGCCTGTTCCAGTCCCTGAATCACGAGGACGGCCTGCCCGCGCTGGAACTCATCCTCATCCAGATTGTCGGCGCGAAGAAGGACGCAGCCTTCTTCGATGAGGCTGTCAAGACGTTGAACGATGCCGCTGTGTCTGCTGGCGGACCCGCGCGTCGTATCGTTGCAGAGCTTGCACCGCAGTCGGCGGCGAAGCAGTGGGAGGAGGCTAAGCGGGGCGGGGAATGCGTTTGGGAGCGGGCGGAGGCTATTGTTTCCTCGAGGTTGGAACAGAAGTAATTTCTAGCTATGTCAGTGCCTCTGTAGTCATCTCGTCGTACTGGCCATGCTGATTTCTGTCGAGCAGTGTCTTTTCGTCCGACTCATGTACTTTGATCGCATCTTCTATCTAGGCTTGATAGCGCTTTGTTCACCGTAGAATTCGCGTGCGACCCCCACGTGCAGAGTGCGTCAACGTCGGTGTAGGAGAAGGTGCTGTTCCAGGGACGAACAGTGAGTGCTATGGTTGTTGACCTGCAGAGCGCGTTGATGGATGAGGCGCTACAATTTCGCTGGACCAACTCTTGGCCAAAGTTGTGCTGACCCAGCAAGACGTGCTGCTGTAGACTACGGGTCCCCTGTGTGTCCTGATGTCGGCGTCGGTCCGATGGAATAACAAACGAACACAGTCCCTGGGCTCACAAGGAGATCATCAATCTGGACAGGGTATTCGACCTTGAGCAGGCTTCCACAACGCTTCTCCTGACCTCGAGAGCCGGCTTTGTTCCCCGCGGCGTCTTCCGGGGCGATTTCGTCACCGCGTACGTCAAGTTCCATGCAACGGTACGACGTTCTCGTTATCGCGGCAAAGGTGCGGCGCGTCCTACTGTGGCTTCCGCACATCTGACCCATGCCGTGTACTGTAGTCCCGCAGGATATCCCGTTCGACCCAACGGCAGGTATCACGTTGGCGATCACCCCTATGGTCGGCGGGTTCTGGAACCACGATGCCAGTGCGAGCGCGCTCTCGGTGGACGCCTCACGCGCCGTAGCTCTCCAGAATTTGAAACTGGCTGAGTTCGCCGGTCGTCACGACAGCTTCCGGACACAAGGATGTCCTCTTCAGGTCGACGCACTTCCGCGAACACACTCCCCCCGTAGCGAATCCTTGCCGAGGTCAGCGGATCATCGAATTGAAAACACGCCGCGCGTACTTCACTCCAGCGGGATACGTATCCTCAGGACTCAAGACTCAGAGAAACCGGAGATGTTGATACGAAGGAGAAGGCGTACGATGTATACGTCCTTGCAGAAGCTCGTACGGTCCGTACGGAGTTGGGGTCCAAGGGCCAGTGCACAGGCGCCTACACGTATCGCGCAACCACCGTCATGGCCGTCTTGACGGGGCGACAAACGTATCATACCCCGCTGCGTTGACACATCTCTCGTTCCAACGCTCGATGAAAAGTGAACATCTAGACTGCCAGCTAGCGGTAACACTGGTCCAGTGGGGCTATCAGGTGAGCTGCCGTGAGCATTGGGGTGGTGGCATAGCAAGTCCCGTAAACCCACGCCCCCGAAGCCCGCGCGAGACTAAGTGGAGCCGACGTAAGATAGAATGTATGCAACTCATATTCCGCCCATCTCAGAAGTGATCATAATAACAGTGACACAGGGAAACCTCGCCACGATCCTCGGTCCCGAACACGCGTCACCAGCTCCTGACCTACTTAGCCCGGTAACTTACCAAACATACCTGACTCTGGACCAATTGTCGTGAGGCCGGGTGTCGGAACACGTACGTGCTGCTTGTGCTTCTAGTCGGGGGTGCTCAATCTGCGAAGTGGGGACAGGTTCGATGCGGTTCATGCCGTCAACTATACTCCGTGAACCTTGTGGAGTCCTACTAGATATGAGCTAATCGCTCACCGAACTCCGAATACAGAAGCGTCGGTCGTCGGATAACAAGTCCTCGACGATGTTGGCCAGCCTTCGATGCATTGAAGACCACTCCTCGTGCCTTCATCAGAGCCTGCTATGGGGAGGCCTGGCTCCACCGGTTGCTTACAATCGAAGATAAATGGTAATTGGTTCCGCGAATTCATGAAAGTGGGCTTTCTGGTGAGTACACGGACTTTTTTGTGCTGGTTACAATGACCGGCCATTCAACTGATGACATTTGATGCGCAAGCATACAACGACGCATCGGAAGCAGAGCTTGTTATCATGTAGACGAGCTTCTCGTGGGGATATCCAAACGCGACGGCTCTTCTCTGTTTGTCGGAGGGCATTCGGCGCAGCAATGGCTGGCTATCGCACACACTGACGTCCACTGCTACCATACATCGTGGTGCAAGTGCGCGAGCGTCGCGTGAAATGAAGTACGCTGCGCGACCTCAAGGATGTCCCATGACATCATAGGGTTGACATGAGCTTGTCCCCGGCGCATCTCCCCGATTCAAATTGGGGACGCGCTTGGGGTATAAGAGTTGCAACCTTCGCCCAAATATCTATGCGCAGTGCGCTCTGAGTATCCCCCAAAGATCCACGACCATGCTTTCACTTTCGTCGATCATCACCGGCGCCTTCTTCGTCGGCCTCTCCTCCCTCGGGGCACACGCTGCTACATGCACGCATCCATCTGTCAGGCGAGAATGGCGCAAGCTTTCTGTCGTCGAACGTGCGGAGTGGATTTCAGCGATCAACGTAAGTCGGACTGATGAGTGTTTTCCAGAAGCTAACCCCTGATGACTCTTTCAGTGTTTGGCCAACCTTCCGCACGACGACTCCCTTACGCCTACCGTTGACCCTTCCGTCTCAAATATTCCTTCGGTTAACACCTCCGGCAGCTACTGGGATGATCTGGTCTACATCCATATGGACCTCAATACTAAGGTGAGTTATCATTCCGCCTGCGCTGAACTAGTATGTCTCACCTGCTTTGCGCAGATCCATAGTACTGGCCTCTTCTTACCCTTCCATCGTTTCTATGTACAAAGCATTGAGACGTCCATGAAGGAGCGCTGCGGTTACACTGGCGCATTTCCCTACTGGAACTGGTCGATCGGTCGGTATCATTTCCCTGCTTATCTCTACCTCTATGCTCACCCTCAGTGGCCTGCAGATGCTCATGACGTCCAGAATAGCCCGCTCTTTAAGGAGTCGGATCCGATCAGTGGCCTCGGCGGGTGGGGCGACCCAGCCAAGGATATCCAGGTGCAGGACGGCGGCTTCCGCCACCTCCAGCTCGCGTACCCGGTCCCGCACATCCTCCGGCGCAACTTTACCCTGCAGCCGTTCCTGCCGCTCGGCGGCATCCCTACGTTCACGAACCTTTCGCTGTACGCGAACGAGACGATCACTCCGGAGGAAGTGCACAAGCTCGTCACCTGGACTCCCGGTGATTTTGTTGGGTTTCAGTTCTACATGGAGCGACCTCAGGTACGCTTGAGGTGATCGCCCTCGCATGCAGAGACGTTAGGGCTGATGATTGGCTGTAGGGACCCCACACCAGTGTTCACTTCGTCCTTGGAGGGTGGGTCCTCAGTCCGGGTCACGATTTCTGGCGCCATCTCACGTCTCGTCATCATCTTCACAGAGATCTTTCTGGCTACTGTCCTTCGAACTCGCCTACACCCTGCATCGTGCAGCCCACGTTCTCAGCAAACGGTGCGTGCTCTCTCTCCATCTGGCTTGATAGGCTCTGTTTTAATAGCCCCGGTTCCGCACATAGAGCCCATGTTCTTCTTTCACCACGCTGTAAGTCGATCCCATGCTGACGTTTTCTGTCACGGCATGGAAACTTACAATTCTTCAGATGGTCGACAAGATCTGGTACGACTGGCAGCGCGCCAACTCTGCAAACTTCTGGGCCTACAAAGGCGGCTCCGTGCAGAACATCACGTCCGTTCAAGCGCTACATGATTGGCCCAATGGCATGGCTCCGGACCTCTCGGTACGCGGCCTTCCGCTAAAGTATGTATCGCACGAGTCCAGATCCTGACACCCGTCTTTCAGCTCAACTCGACGATCCCGGCCGACGGGATGTTTCCCGAAGTCACGATCGGGGACGTCATGAACACCACGGGCGGGTACTTATGTTATGTCTATGAATGAGCACCGCTGCATTGTAGTATCGTATCGTCCTCGGATATGCAGTAGACCTTTTGGGGTACATGTCGTCGAGTTGACTATATGCGCACATATCCCCTCTGATTCGTTGAATACTACTACTATGATGATGTCAACGCCATGGGAAGACCTGAGAGAAGCGGACCAGCAGGTCAGAAGAAGCATCAATTCGTTCTATTCGTAGAGTCGTTAGAAAGTCATTGATAATTACAGCATCACACACGGGAAATCGTCTCAATATCCATCCCGATGGCTCTCTCGTTCTCCACACCACCAACGTCTGTCTCGGTCCCGTGGTCTGACAAACCAAGGGACGAACCTAGAGGGCCAATGACCTTCGCAAAATTAATGGTGCTCTGGGACGCGGTGGCCAAAGCCGAGCTCTCCGCCTGCCAGTAATTAATACCGCGGTTCACCTCCTGCAGGTTGATGATGAAACGCGATATGAGGATTGCGGTGATGTTGTACAGGGTGAAAGCTTGAGGTAGAACGAATCTGGAGTTGAAAGAACAGACATACGGCTCGGTGAATATCGTTATATAGCTGACGGGAACCAAGGATTCAGAGCTTATCTGGCGAAGGGACGGAACATGAGTGAGAGCAATTCGTGCGAGTAAGCTAAGCAGTGCGATGGCTCACAGATAGCAATGTGAACAGAAGGTGCAGGATGTTCAGCGTAAGGAGAACCCTAGTTACCGCGATCAGTGAGGTGCGTCGCAACCTACAGCATACAACTTACAGGAAATACATCATTCCTGCGGTGTGCGTGTCAGTGTCAGCGTTCAATCATCGGAATGCACTGTGAAAGGGAATGTTCACCATCGCGCAGCAGAATGTGAGAGAATGATGGTCTGCAGTGGGGCTGTATAGCTCTCAATCCAGTCCCGTAGTAGGTGGCCCACCATGTCACTACAAGGACAACAAGGTCCGCAGCGATGAGGTACACCCGAGAAGCGATGGTGACTATGAGGATATGGTTAGCGTCGAGTTCGCAGTCGTGCCTAGGCGTTATATCTTGTACAGACATCTAGTTCGCCAAGTTAAACCAGTGTTATACTACCAATAAGCACGGTACGACTCACTTCTTCCCCAGATCCTCCGATAAACCAACTTCCGGTAGACAGTGCAGTACTGGGACAGTGGTGGAGCTAAGCTAACGATAGCGAGACTTGTTGAAAGGGTTAAAACATGAGCACTGGACGCAAAACGTAGCTTACAAAGTTGATGCCTATGGGCACCGAAGACAACAAGAACACGATTGTGGCTACAGCCAACCGGTGACGGCCGCAGAGGGCATACGTCCGTAGACTCGAGAAGGCTGCAATAGCAGCCAATTAACAGCTATAGACGATTGATCAAAGCACTGCACGAACCTGCCCATGGGAGATACTGCAGGACTCCAAAGACAACCATAGCGATTGATAGGGCTGCACAGCTCCGCTAATCGTCAAGAGCGGCCATGGTTTAGTCGAAGAATTGCCTACCTCTATCAAAGGACAAGTTGTTCAGCGACCAATGTGATAAGAAAATTACACAACCACCGACACACCTGTCGTGACACTGGGTGATTGTGGAGAGCAAGGGCAAGTATCTGTTTGACAGGAATAAGATCGAGGCTTCCGTAACTTCCCTCGTCCAGAAGAGATCCACGTCTTGTGTGAAGTGGGCGAGGTATTCTGAACACAATAGAGCTAGACAGATAGATGAGCTTCCACTATTGTCGATACGGCATCTCACACTACTACGCACTTAATGCGGCGAAGCCACAACGATTATTGATCACACTGTGCGTATTTTGGTGATTATGTGGCCAGAGCAGTGTGAACTCGGTGTTGACGTACAGATTATCGAAGATAGAGGCGAGCTCCACGACGCTCAGGTCCGGCGTTGAGGACATCGTAGCCTCCACCGTTAGGTAGCCCAGTAATGGAGATGTGAGGATACGGGCACGAGAAACATATCGAATCCGCTTTTCTACATGAACCGGGCCTCAAACCGCGCCCACGCCTTGATTGTCTGGACGAGGCACAGCAGCGCTGAGGAAGAGGGGTGTTGCGCTCGGCGCAGTCACGAGTACCCTTGTGTGTGCATGGTGACGTCAATAGTAGCCATGCGACGATGAGTCGAGGGGACACAGACAACAAGGCACTCACCAACACACATCCTGGGCGCACTGGGAATGCTGTTAGAAGTACCTCCCGGCGCGATTCCAAGGCGCGCCCGGTGCCTGTCGGACTGCTCTTCTCCGCATAGTTTGTTGTGCAGCGAGACATCCCGAGTTTGAGGCCTGTCGTCAGGCGGTGCTTTGCGGTGTGCGAATGTGAGTGTAAGATAAATAATTCGGGATGAGACTCCAATGCCATAGTGAGGGACGACGGGAACAGTGAAATCAGGATCTCGATTGACGTTAGCGAGATTCAGTTATCCGATCCGGTGGCATGCTCGGGCTTGGGCCAGCGTTCCGGAGCACGTCCACCCTCCGAGTAGTACCCGCGTATGGCTGAGTCTTGACCTCTATCGACCTCGTAAACGGCTTTGATGATAGATATGGCCCTCCATCCGATACACGTACAATCAAAATTGTAGGGTTCCCGCGGATGCCGCACAGCCAACCCCCCACTGGACTTGTGTATAATGCATAAATATATCAGTAGCAATCTTGCAGAGATGTACGAATATCTCGAAGTTGACATTACCGACACCATCGACCCCTCATCACGTCATCCATCTATGCACGGGAATTTATGACCTTATCGCCGGCGCCGTCGGAGACGCTATGACCGTACATTTCGATTCCGTCTGAGTTCTCAGAGTCAAGCAAAGTGTCGCTCGGGAACGGAAGAGACGAGCCCAACGAGCCGATGATCCGAGTCTTCGTGAAGTAGATGGAGCTCTGGCCGGCAGACAAACTCGTAAGCTCGGGGGAAATCGTTTGGTTGACTTCTTGCAGATTGAGGATGAACCGCGATACGAGGATCGAGGTGATGCTATGAATACACCGTCCTGTCAACATAAAACGAGACGAGACGAATGTGAAAGAGTGCCAGTGAGAAAAACGTACGGTTCAGTGAAGATGGTGATGTAGCTGACGGCTATTGGAGCGTTGGAAGCGATCTAAGGCGAGAGCGTAATGAACGAGTTGCTTGCGTGGGTCTACTACACGTGTACCACTCCTTACCGAGAGCACGGTGAACAGCAGATGCAGGGTGTTGAGGGTTACAAGGATACTAGGTAGACAAGAAGATTCAGTGATGTTCGCAAATAGACCATATCGAAGACTGACAGAAAGTATATTGTTCCTGTTCGTGGTACAATCAAGGTTAGCCCCGAACCGCAGCAACATGCACAAGCCACGCACCGTCTCGCAGAAGGGTTCCTGAGAAGGTATCCCTGCTCTTTTTTCCAGTCACTCGCGCCATTCTGGTCACTCGGTACGTTGCGCGCCAGGTCACGCACAAGACAATGAGGTCGGAGGCGATGAGGCATGTCCGGGAGGCGATAGTGACTAGTACAAAACATGTAAGTTGTTTCCGTAGTACGAGGCAGTGTAATCATTGACAAACTACGAACAGCTGTTCCGTTCGTGAGTATGATCTGTGGAGTTCTCTGAAATTGTGACGCTCACTTTTTGCGGAGGTGCGGGGGTTCATCAACCTGCTCGAGGCATCCAAGGACCGGATCCGCAGTGGAAGACAACCAGCGGTAATCGACCTGCAGGAGGATGAGCGTCGGAGTAGTACGGGAACAAGGCCACTCACGAAGTTGACCCCGATAGGCACCGAAGAGAGCAAGAAGACGAGCATTCCTAGGGGCAATCCAAAGTGGCGACCACAGAGCGCATACGTCCGTAAGGCGGAGAACGCTGCAGCGGGATTGTGTGAAGACCGATACATACGTGAAGCGTCATGGAATGAACTCACCTGCCCATGGGAAGTACGGTAGCAGCGTGATCGCGGGGATGATATCCGTGATATTGGCACAGCTGGTATACCATACAGCTTCAGTTACACAATGAACGCTGTCAAATTGTTGTCGCACCTCTACGCAGGCGCCAGCGGGAGAGATGAGCGTGATCATACGGGGCTGTGTGCGCAGTGCGACGAACCTTTTCGGACATTGGGCCGTAGGTCAAGATTTGAACTAACTCGGATAGGGGCATTAGGTATCTGTTGCTCAGGAAGAGAACGGAGGCTCCGGTAACTGTCCTCTTCCAGAATAGCTCGACCTCTCGCGGGAGGTGCACGAAATATTCGCATAAGACCAAGGCTACGGGAGAGAAATTAGTGAGCTACCCACATGTTGTGATACTAGACTCACTGAACGCTGCTATGCCACAACGGTTGGCTGTCACCCTGTGTCCGATACCAGCTCTATAAGGGCCAGTGCGCTTGATTAAGTATCGGGGGAATGACATACACACTGTCAAAGACAGAGGACTCGGACATCTCGTAGGTCCTGGTCAAGCTTGGTGAGAAGTGATGGCGGAGCCGTGTCCAGACATTGTATTGTGTTAAGTACTCACTCTTTGCGCAAAGTTCTGCGGCACTTCTAGCAGAACTGTGAGCCCCAGCACATCTGAAACGCAGAAGCATGAGTATGATACTGGAGAAGTCAGATGTAAGCTCAGACGCGATGGACTTACGTAGCTCTTCCTGCGCATGCTGCGGCTGACCGTTTTCAATAGGCTGAGTCTAATCATAGCTCCCGAGAGAAGGTGCGCCAGCAGAAGGAAGTTTTGACTTTGATAGCAAAGCTGCGATTATCGGTTTATAGAACACGCTCGTGAGACCGGTCCTTACCATGAACAGGATAGCGACGAAGATTGTTCAACACGCGATGGATTCTTGGATGGCGCCGGTTACGTATGAGCTGAGGGAGAGGAGTCAAACGTAGATAAGCCATACAGAGGCAGCGCATGCATCCCGGGAGCAGTGCTGGGAAGGTTCGGCACTAGCCTGAAACCGGAGGCTACGTCTCAAACTCTCTTCAGGCTGATTATAGGAAGACTCCTTCTCGTGCGATGTGGTGTATCGTCTTATGCCTTCACCTGGGTGATTCTGCATATGATTACGGCCAGTGGCCTCACTGCCCTCGAGTTGTATTCGCGGCCCGCCGCCGGAGGAACACTGACACAATGCTAATTAGCATCGAGGACCTTGCGAAACCGTGCGCACCAAATTCAGGCGGCATCGCCTGCGCAATGTGCATGGGGAGGGGAGGAGGAGGTCCTTGGGGATCCTTCCATCTCGACGACTGGCTACCGGGGGAATATACAAGATTTACAAACGCGTAATTGTGATGACACACCCGGGAGAGAGGTGACGAATCTGTGTGGGGCAGGGCTTGTGATGTCAGCGCGTAAAGTATGCTGGTAGAGAGGTGGACACTCGTACTGTCAGATATACCGCGACGTATCAGCCTCCTGACCATTCGCTTCGTGAAAGCCACAGCCCGACTCCTTGAAGACGAGTCCGTCCCAGTCATCTTCAAGTTCACGCGCGTTATCCCCTGGGAGCGGAAGGGTCGACCCCAACGAACCAAGGATCCGTGTCTTCATAAACTTGATGGAGCTCTGGTCGGACGACGAACTCGTCAGCTCCGGAGCAGCGGCCCGGGACTGATTGACTTCCTGCAGGTTGAGGATGAAGCGCGAGACGAGGGCCGAGGTAATGCTGCGGGAGGACACAGAGCCTTGTCAGCATATTGCGATACGGTCGGCGAGATGAGGTAGGACGTACGGGTCCGTGAAGATTGAAACATAGCTCACGGACTCGAATGCAGCGGAGCTGATCTGGGGCAGCGATGCGTTAGATGGTCTACTTGCGAGGGTTCATGTTTTCGAACCGCTTACCGAGAGCATCGTGAACAGCAGATGGAGGGTGTTCAATGTTAGGAGGACGCTGGGCAAGCGGGACTATGAGTGAATTCCGGAACAGGTGAAACGAAAACTCACAGGAAATAGATCGTTCCTGTACATCGTAACGCCAAAGATCAGCGCTGGAGTATGGACTGGTACACAGGAACTACGTACCATCTCGCAATACTGTGCCCGAAAATGTCTGCATACTCTGCTGTCCGGCCGTTCGTGCTAACTGGGTCGTGTGGTACGTTGCACGCCACGTTACTCCTATAACGATGAGATCGGCGGCGATGAGACAGGTCCGAGAGGCGATGGTGACTACGATCCAGGTCAGTGATTCTTAAACCAACACAGTCAGATCAATAGGACACGAACAGCTGTATCGTGGATGAGCACGGTTACGAATACTCTCTAGGCATGTTGCACTCACCCTTTCGCAATTTCTGCGGATGCAGAAGCTTCTTCAACGCATCCAAGCATAGGAATTGGAGCGGAGCTCAACCAGCGATAGCGAGCCTGTAGAAGATCGATATCACTATGCACACTTCAATAAGGAGGCACTACTCACGAAGTTCACTCCTATGGACACTGAAGACAGCAAGAAGACGAAGATCCCCAGAGGTAACCGGAGACGACGTCCGCATAGGGCGTATGTCCGTAAGCCGGAGAACACTGCAGCGGCGTAGTATGTCAATCGATGTCAACGCTTTCACGTCATGGATGGACTGCACTGACCTGCCCAGGGGAAGTACGGCAGGATGAAGATGGCCTGAATGGCGTTGATGAGGTTGGCACAGCTGGACATGGGGGCTTTGAGGCGCAAAATAGACAATCTCTTGGCAAAACATCGCACCTCTGCAAAGGCGTCAGTGAAAGGGAGATACGGATTCCAGGCATGAAAGATGAACCTTGTCGGACATCAAGTGCATGTTGGTAAGCTGAATCACTTGAGAAAGTAATGACAGGTATCTGTTGCTTAGAAAGAGCACGCAAGCCCCGGTAACTCTTCTCTTCCAGAACAGCTCGATTTCACGCGGAAGGAGCGCAAGGTATTCACATCCTATCAAAGCTGCGCAAGAGAGAGACTGGTGAGCGACCATCATGTCCATGTGCGATATTTATCTCACTCATCGCCGCCATGCCACAATAATTGCTCGTCACTCTGGCGGACGTATGAGCGCCATGGCAAGAAAGGAGATGCGGAGAAACGACATACACGCTTTCGAAAACGGAGGCCATCTCAAAGATCAGAGAGAGTTCAAGAGGCAACAGTTGGTGGAGGTCTGATCCGCCGCATGAGTTATGTATGAGAGTCTTGGACGCCGTTCGGTGGATCTTCCCACTTGAGTACACGCGGATCTGCCGAGAATCAACGGTCAGGCACGAGCCCATGAGATCCTCCGTCAGGTTATCGGCGGACGGACACGACTCGGATATGGGATAGAAATCCCGAGGCGGTGACCTATGTCCAGTGACACCCTGCGCATACTTAGGTACGAATCATCATTCCTAGCGGTAAATCAGTATACAATGGTCAGCACACACGATACATGTCGATGTGAACGACATTCCATTTACCGCGGTCATGGCGAAGTTGGGGTTCAACGTTCAATAGTGATGTGGCTTCTTCAATTGGACAATAGTCTGGATTACGTACAAGCTGGTAGCGGCGGGCAATGAGTCGAGGGAACGTAGACGATAGACCGTCCCGAGCGGGCCAAATAGCAGACTCGAGGCTTCTGTCCGAGCCAAACCGGGACGCCATCGATGACTCTGAGGGTCACTGCGGCCGCCGTCGGCGACGAACTTGAAGTCGAAGCAACTTGGATTGTGATCTCGGGTCAAGTAGCGAGATCCTGATTGGGCTCGCCGTCTCAATTTCTATGCAACATACGCGTACTAGATGATAGTACTCGCACCTCTCACAATGACAGCTACACGGTGAGTTCATCGTCACACTGCCAGTCAACCTGAACATCCGAACGCCGAGTTCTCCAACCTGCAAGTTTTGTTCACTCCGGACGCGTCGCGAAAGCTTTTACATATGTAACGTCCGGCGCAGGGTCATCGAGTCATCACGCGCACCTCGCTGCATCGATCCCCCTACATCCCTCCCATGTTGAAGCGCGCCGACCGCGACGGAGCCCTTGCGTGAGCCGGATGACCCCAAGAGAAGGAGCTGATCAGCATCGTGGCTCGTGATGGCGTGCATTGTTCTTGCACAACGTGCGTGCTACGCGCATGTCGGTCCCGGCACGGGCCAGGGTGCGTTCTTCGAGCTTCTCCGTGAGATCGACGCCGCAGCCGGACTACGAGAACTTGGCGGATGACGAGGAGGAGAGAGCGCTGTTTGACTGGTAGTCGGATGACGGCTTGATGGTGGGTAGCCTTGTTGAGGGGGGGGGGGGCAGGACGAGGGTAACAAGGGGGTGCTCCAAGAGAAGTGAGTGGTCGGAGAACCTGTGCAAGGAGCCGAGGAAGACCACGAAGCACCAGAAGAGAACTTTTCGATGGCAGATTTGTTCTCGGAGACCACTCGCTTGTTGGAGGAATGGCTCGGGATGGGGGTAGTGAAGTTGAAGATGGCGTGGTGAGAATAACAAATAAGCGGTGAGTTTGAGCGTACTACGGGCGCGTGTTGGGTCGCTCACTTTACAATGTCAGGGGAATTCACTACGAGTTCCCGATTGTGCGTGACTGGCTTGAGAGCAGCGTAGCCAGCTTACAAGATGATCCATGTATTCCGAGGTACGTGAAGATTACAAATATTATACAGGGTCATGAGAGGCCAATAGTGTCCATCAAAACAAGGGATATGTTCGTGAGTACGAAGGGAATAAGGATATCAGGCGCGGTGCATCCTTAGCACATGCCATCGTCGAGGATGGCGCCGCACCGCTTGCAATAGACCTTCCGGTCCAGCAGGCACAACCCGATGCCGAGCGGGAACCAAATGATCGCAGCAAGGATACCTAGATTTCGTATCATGCGCGCAGAAAGAGACGCACATCCAGCGGTCAGCAACATTCTTCCTGGGCAGCTTCCAAGGACAGCGTGGAGACTCACCAAGGATGCCGAACTTGGACTCAGTGATGTGTCCACCCTGCTGCAAGCAGACCATCTGCGGGTGATCTGGTGGTAGGAGGGAGACTATCCGCTCGCCAGTCATGGGGTTCACGTAGTTGTAAACGACCGTCGCCGGAGGCTGGCCCGCTTGTGATGGTGGTGGGCCCGCAACCTGGTACGAGCTGGGTGTGGGGAGAATAGGGACCTTGACGTCCTGAGCTTTGGCGGCGCTTTCCGGAACATACTGTCCCGAGACTGTCGAGCGAAGGAGTTGAGGGAGGAGGAAGTAGACATTGAGTGGATCATGTACGCACCGTGTCCACCATTGGCCACTACTGCCTCGTACGAAGGAGGAGGAGCCTGCGGAGGCAGCTGCGCATGCTCGTCATGCTCGTTCGTGTTGTCTTTCGACTGCATGCAACATCCATATGAGTCAGTATGAGGAGCGAGGATAAGTCATTGGTCGCGGACGCACCATGGATGTTTGAGAAGAGGTAGGATCAACGATCATTACGAGGGCGGAGAGGGGGGTCCTTAAGTAGTGGGGCGGAAGTGGATCAACTTGGGAGCGTCGGGCACTGCACACGGGTTTTCTACGCCTCGGCTCCTGCTGGAGCTGCGGGCGAGACGTGGAGGCCTCCTGATCTGGCAGCTTCTGGCAGGCACGCGCTGCGCCGCACTGCGCCCCTCGAGGCAGTACCCCACGTGGCTGTGCTCGCTTTGGGCGTCACTGTAGGCTGTAGTAAGCGAGCCATAGCGTGAGAAAGTCGATCGACCTGCGTCGGGCAGCGTCGGGCCCGTCGGTGGCGGCCCTTGGTATACACGCGTATGTATACTGCCGCAGATGAACCGTGCCCGGGCCTCCCCGACTTGAAAGCGTTTGAGGTGCGCGCTCCTGCAAGTTGAGGCTCTACCAATATCTGATAAAGGAGCATTGGGGGCTGCGTAGAGGTCCGCTCGTACTCGAGTACAGCAATCCCAGGAAGAAGCCACTCACTCATGCACGAGGAAGCCGCAACTATTGTTCGTCAGACCTTTAAATTTCCTAAACCACTCGTCATCACGGGTGAGCTTGAGCAAGAGCCACACCTGGTCATACCCGTGCTTGTCCACCCCCCTGTGTATAGAAGCCATTTACCGGCTGCTCCGGGAAGAGTCGTGTGAGCAAGATAGCGATGAACATGTTGTCGCCACGTGGGAGAGCAGGCGATAAAGTGTCTCGAGGCGGGACTTGCTTTCTGGAGGAAGCGCGTCTCCGGCCGGGCGTGGGATGTATGTATCAAAAGTCCCCAAGTCGTGTCGGCGCGGGAGCTTGAGATGTTCGAGGGCCTGGCAATGCCACGCGAATGGCGCGAACGGCGCGCGGATGTCCCGAACAGCGTCCAATTCACAGCTCTCATCGAAGATCTGGAGGTGTGCCAACGCACTGGCAGTTGTCAAGTCTAAGTAGCGTCCGTGTGGGGGGTGCGGGCTCCCTGGTAAGTAGAGCAGTTTTCAAGTTCCTGTTTGTCACAGACGGCGTACCTGACTAACTTCGCGTAGTCCGGAGGATCAAGAGAGCATCTGATCGAGTTGTCAGTATGACCATGAACACCTCAGTTGAAGGCTGATAGCTGGTACAATAATAAGACCCATCACACCTTTGACGTAGAATTCTGCTGAGACGACTCCAATACACTGGTTGGGGGGTCGCCAGCGGCAACACAACGATCTAATATCACCAACGCAGAAAACCTCCCAGCTGGATCTTTCTCCGCAAGGTCTTATAGGTGAACACCGACTGCTGTAACGAGCAATGAGTTTGGCTCGAAGATATGTAGCACATGGGGGCTATTGACCTGATCGTGATGCTGAAGGTCGGAAGGATAAATCGACCTCAGGAAAAAATCGAATGGTCAGCATGTCAATATGCACAAGGAATTGGTTCAAGTAATCCTACCGCCGTCTGCAGCGAAGCATCCTGCTTAAATCTCACGAGTACATATGGAATCGGGGAGTACAGTACTTACCGTCGTCCCAAGAGGGAAAGGCGCGATGACGGGCACCGCCATCAGCGCGCCCAGCGCCTAGATAATCTGTAAGATCTGCTCGATCGCGCTTGGGCGCTTCGAGATTTTTCTGCGCATTGTCCTGCAGCAGCGCGTTGGCTAATCTCTTGTTCTTCTGCTTTCTCTCCACCCATTCGACGCATCTGACGCCGACCAGCTTACCTTACTTCCTACTGTACCAATATCTTCAGTGACGACAGCAAGTGTAGCATATATCGAAAAAAACTCGACACCGATCCAGAACGCAACACGAACCATGGCGAGCGCGTCTTCATCCAACCCGGAGCCCATGCAGCAGGATAAAGTCGGTGCGGAGGACATGACCTCCAGAGACTAGTCAGTCCATGTTGCAATGACGCTTGCGGTCGTGGATGCTAACCTTTGACGCGTCGGGTGTCCAGCTATGCGGACTCGTACGCGCACTTTGGTGAGCATACATCTCGTCCTCGCGGGTTCTTCGGCTTTGCTCATCGCGTCGGGACGCTGGACAGGCATCCATGAGGAGATGCTCAAGGACACCGTGCGCACGGGCTCGTATCGCAACGCGATCATCAACAACCCCCACCTCTTCCAGGACAAACTAGTGCTCGATGTCGGCTGCGGTACTGGTATCCTCAGTATGTTCGCCGCCAAGGCTGGCGCAAAACACGTCGTCGGTGTGCGTATCCTCGTCTGCATCTTGATGAGAATGTTCTGACTCCGAACGCTTCTGCATTCGTTTCGCGCAGGTCGACATGTCGAACATCATTGACCAGGCCGCCAAAATTGTAGAGGCAAACGGCTTCAAAGATAGTATGTGTCAAGTTTTCCTCTCCGCCTTCTGTTGTATCCCTTCCATCTCGTCGTCCGACGGCGCGAATTTGAGGCCACGCGCTTCTGGATGGTTCCTGATTGTATCAAGAAGCCCAGCTTGACATCGTTTGACGCTCCGGCGGAGTTGCGAGCGAGTCCATATAGCAGAATTCGGAGTGAAGACAGGTTCTTTGCTCCTCCTTCCGATGCCTTCCGGACGACTATTCTCCATCATGAACTGCGCGAGGTTCTGATAACGGTTCTGTATCACAGGAATTACGCTCGTGAAGGGCAAGCTCGAGGAGGTCACGCTGCCGTTTGAGAAGTTCGACATCATCATCTCGGAATGGATGGGCTACTTCCTGCTGTACGAGTCCATGCTCGACACCGTCCTGCTCGCTCGCGACAAGTACCTCCAGCCGGGGGGCCTTATCTTCCCGGACGTCGCGACGCTCTACCTCGCCGCGATCGAGGACGCCGAGTACAAGGAAGAGAAGATAAACTGTACGTCAGCGCGTTTATGACCCGGGCGTCGTGTGTTTCTGGGGTGGTGGGGCTAACAGCTTCTTCGCATTCTTCCTCCGGCTGGCTACCGATGCACCGCGTTGCTAAATGGCTCCGAACTGCGCCGTGTCGCTGGGCTGATTAGTCTGGGACAACGTGTACGGGTTTGACTACTCGTGCATCAAGGAGATCGCGCTCCGCGAGCCTTTGGTGGACACCGTCGAGCTCAAGGCCGTCGTGTCCGATCCCTGCTTAATCAAGGTTCGTCCGCGCATTACAGCACTGCCGGAACGTGCTAACTTTGTCGTGTGAACGCAGCACATAGACCTGAGGACGGTGAAGAAGGAAGACCTCTCGTTTACCGCACCGTTCTCGCTAACGGTTACTCGGAACGACTGTACGTGTTTATGCTTTTGCGTTGATCCCGTGGGCAGATAACCCAGCGGCGTGATGAGCGTTGGCGTATGTGTGCGCGGGATTGCTCCGCGCACGAGATCCCAGCTGACGATCGGATGTGTAGACGCACACGCGTTCCTCGCTTGGTTTGACATTCTCTTCGAATGCACACACACTAAGGTCAAGTTCTCGACCGGCCCGCATGCAAAGTACACGCACTGGAAGTGAGTAAGGAATGCTTCGCGAAGTCCGCGCGGTGTATAGCGAGTCCGCTGACCACGCTTCCGCTTGCAGACAGACGGTGTTCTACACACCCGACACGCTGACTGTGTCGGCAGGGGACAAGATTAACGGAAGGCTGTCGTGCGCACCGAACGCGAGGAACAACCGGGACCTTGACATCACGATTGCGTACCAGGTAGCAGACGGGCCCGAAACGGAGGTTCAGTACAAGATGTGCGTCTTTCCTTCCGATTTTCCCTTGAGCCGCTGCTCGTCCCGGGGCCATCCTGTGCGGCCCAGAACCCGGACCCTCGCGCCAAACGAGGCACGGAAGGGCACGAAAGGGGAGGAAGAAGAACTGTTAGTGCAGTTCTGACGCCTTTGCTCTTCACTTTGCTCTTCGTGATCGTTCCTCTGCTGGCGCCGGTCGGGCTGCTATTCGTGAACGTACGCTGACCGTCTGTCAGGTCGTGATTCCGCTGTGGATATCTTCCCCACTGTTTCGACGTGTCTCATGCGAACATCCTGAAACGCTCGTGTGTCGATGCGCCGCACTGCAACTCGGCTCGGGACTCCGTGGGGCACATACAGGTACTGAGCGCGGGCGGGGGCGGCGCGTGTCGTTAGGGAGGGCATCAGGCAATGGCATGGGCATGTGTGACGGAGCGGTGTGCGTGGAGGTTGGCTCGAAGGCGGGGGGGCGAAGAGGACGAGAGGGTGGGGACATCTTGGGACGCGTGCATTATCGAGCTTGCTACTTCTACTCGCAACTATCGCGGTGGCTTCTGCGCTTCGAGACGAGGGGACTGGGCTCGCATGAAACGCTGCCTGGCAGCTGTGAGAGTGAGAGAGGGCGATGGGGGATCACGCAGGTGCCGGCGGCAGCGCGCGCGCTCCGATGATCTCATCCCGTGCAAGTGTTCGACGGTCTCTCTCGTACTTATAGCCAGCATCATTGACTCCGGCCTTGCTCTCCCCTCCATCGCACCTCACCAGCGGTAATCTGCATCTCGTCTCGCCCGCTCCCCACGCACCGACTTCGTTCACGACCTCGTCTCATTGCTCTCGCCCAACCGCCGTCGCCTCCATGTATCCCCGCTATGTGCTTCCCCACCACAGACCCCTTCCCGATGCCCGACCTGCCCTCGACCGTCTTCCCGCCGAGATCCTCCTCGAGGTAGCCAACCACCTCACGTCGCGCTCGCACATTCTCCACCTGAGTCAAGTGGTACGATCATTTCGTCGTGCGAGCTCATCTCGCCTTCCTGACTGCTCCATCAGTCTTCCTCCACCCACGCGAAGGTCGTGCCGGCTCTCTACGCAGATCTGGAGCTTTATGGTGCCGAGCAGTCCGAGCGCACGCTGGGCATGCTCCTGCGTCGTCCCGATGTCGCGCGACACATCCGGAGGTTGTCGGTCTACCCAGAGCATGAGATGAGCTCCCGCCCGCGCGAGCAGACAAGGGCGTGGGACAACGCGGGTGTTGTGTCGCGCTGCGTGATGAAGGTCGCGCCGTACCTCGATGCGCTCTCGCACTTTGAGTGGGATGGGGAGGATATGCTGCCGGACGACCGGATGTGGGCGGAGCTTCGCGCTAGGTGAGTGCGCCCTCGGAGGCGGCTGTCGCGACGCCTCATGCTGCCTCATGGCGGCTCGCTCCACGAAATTAGCGTTTTGACTTGTTCTGCAGGTGCCCGCGGCTCCAACACGTAGGGACTACGTTCGGCTGCTTCCTGCCTCGTCCTACCAGCTCGGTACGTCCCACGTGACATCATAGGCTGAGCGTGCTCTGCTCACCCTCCATCCTCGTAGCTCTTCAAGTTTACGGACCTCCTCGGCTTTTCGCTCTCGCTCAAGGATGGCTTCTACGCCCATTCCCTGCACTTGCCTTCCCGAGGTGGGTCCGATGCCAGCAAGAGTGACCTCGTACTCGGGCTCGCTGACCAAGAGTCAGAGAGCGAGCCTGTCTTCACCCGTCTCTGGGACATGCTCACTCTCCATTGTCCCAACCTCGAATCGTTGAGGATTGCAGGGAACTTGTCCGAGCCGTCCGACGCCACGCGACTCTACTTGGCCAACTGGCCCAACCTCCGTCACCTAACCCTCGGCGCTCTAGTCTGGACTGCGACTGTGCCGGGCCAGGCGCATACAACGTCAGACTTCAAGGACTTCCTCGAACGGCATCCCACCATTGAGAGTTTACATCTCCTGGGTCGGCCGAGCACGAACCAGGTTGACCTCTCGACCGTCTCCCCCGACGCCCTCCCCAACCTGAAGGAGTTCACAGGCTCCTTCGGGCTTTTGAGGATGCTGGTCGATCGCGTTCATCCGGACGATTCAGCCGCCGCAGGCCAGCCTCAGGTCCAGAATCCGACCCAGAATCAGCAATCGTCCTCAGCACCGACGACACCGCTGTCAAAGACGCTTCAACGCGTCTGCTTCCCGCACGTAATGCAACTCCGTGATCTTACGCCACTTGCAATTTCACGGGTTCTCCTGGGCCTGCATGCACTCACGTCCATCAAGGTGACGTTCGCGATTCAGGGTGGATACGATAGCAACGGGGTGTTTCGTACCCTTGTAGCGTCGTGTCCGCACCTACTCGACATGGATATCACCTGTATCAATCAGCCGTCATTCTTCTTGGTACGTAAATGCGCATATACCCACTGAAGGCGACGACTCATCTCACTTCTCACACCAGGATGCGTTTGCGAACTCCCTTCGCGGGTTGTCACGCCTGCGCACGCTCTCGCTTGCGCTTGTGCGCATGCCAGGCGAAGAGCCGATGCACATCGGCGCGTCCCGCATTGCCCTAGCAAACCCCCGGCTCAAGTCATTTAGCATCGCATTCATTCCTGCCCAAGGGTCCTCAGACATGCCATCGCCGCCTATAGAGGAGGGCACGTTCGACTTGACGTGCGACTCGCATGGCATTCCTGTCTGCCTCGACGTCTCGCAACGATATGCGGTACTCTGGCCATGGCAACGTCGAACCGGTGCGGGTGCTAGCTTGGGTGCTGGTGCTGGCGTAGCGGAATGGTTTGCGTCCGTCGCTAGCGCCCTTGGGGTCGAGGGCCCGCTCATCTTACTGGAGAATAGTGTCGGTGTGAGTGGGGTGAGGTCCGGTCTCGGCGACCCCGCTATGTGGAGAGCCCTGGCGGCGTTCTACTGGGGATGGTCGACCTCGCGACAGTGGAGATACGATCTACGGCCAAGTGGTCACCCGGATGTTGAACAGAAGGGGCTCTTCGAGCTGCTGACGGAGCGCAGCCCCGCGGGCGAGGAGGCGCGGTTGATGATGTTCTGTTTGTGCCTGCTCCTGCTCACGGTGTGGGCGCTGTTGAGTAAGGCTGCGCGGGGCGCATGAGATGTGGACAGGATGAATTCGATGATAGATGACGATGATTCCGAGATGGAGATGTGATAATACTGTACCACCGCCCTATTGCTACGCCCTTGTTACGAGATTCATGAGAGGTATCACTGGAACACTTGCCGATAATATTCACGTTCACGCTTGGATTATGGATTATATTTATGTTCAACTTCGGTTGTAGTGTGTAGATTGTATTCCTTCACGCGCTGGACGTACTTACTTGTGGGTCTTTGTGGTCGCGATGACATTGACTCGTCATCCGTGCATGGCAGCGGTTTGGAATGGGCGGCCCCAGCTTGCGAGTAAACTAGTTAGCAAATATAACATATGCATCGACTTCGTTGCAGCGTGGTGTGCGAGCCCGCGAACCGAAGCGAGATCCGGATCTTACCAGCGGCGTCACGGTCTCCAAGCTGCAAGTGGTGCACAATTTTAGACTTCAGTATCACCATGGTCACGGTCATGACCTATGGTCTCGTTCTTGTCTCTCCATCTCCTTCTATCCAGACATATCATCGCTGCTCTACGTACTGTGCCTCTCAACTGACACGAGTCGTATCTTGATGAATGAACTTGAATGGACCTGGCACGTTCGGAGGTCCTGGCTCTGGTCCTTGCGCCTTGCTCGTGTGGCCTCAGCTACAGGTTCGATGATATAAATGCAAGCCTAGCAGCTTTTGCCTCTCCAGACATGAGCCGGATCCTACAAGATGTCCTCCACGGTAGCCATTCTTCAGAGCTTGTGCGTTGTTCCCGATGTCTATTCCGACGCGGCGATTATCACACTCATTTGGCACGCATCCTTCAGTTTGGTAGCCAATTATTGTGCAATGGCTTCGACTAGTGAGTTTTTCGTTATGCATGAGCCTGGTGGTCAACTCAAAAGTCTCTACTATCTCTTGCGCAGCCTTGATATTGTGGGAATACTTGGCGCACCTCCCGCAGGAAATCGACCTCTTCTGGAAGAGAAAACTCTCTGGGGCGTCCGTCCTCTTTCTGAGCAACAGATACCTGTCGCTTCTGGTTCAGATATACCAATTTCCAACCCCCACATCTGACAAGGTTCGTCGCCACATGAATATATTATTGCGTGCAACGTTTCCATTGACTGACTGTGCAGAGGTGTTGCATTTTCTCAAGAGTCCGTTTGATGCGCGACTGAAACCGCATTTGACCTAGCTGCGACATCACTGTGAAGGCCTCCCTGACGATTCAGGTGCTGCCGTACTTTTCCTGGGCAGGTGAGTTTGTCTCATGGATTATGCGCTCCGAGTCCGTGCATTGGTCTCATATGTTGCCGTTGCAGTATTTTCTGCCTTACGAACACACGCCCTTTGTCCACCTCATCTCAGATGGCCCTTGGGTATGCTCGTCCTTATATTGTCTTCTGTGCCTATATGGGTCAACTTGGTGAGTTTTATTGGATTGATTCACAGTGCATTTCAATTCTCATTCTCAAGTAGGCTGGTTATCGATGGTTGAGCGCCAATATAAACCCGACAATTGGATGCATCAGTAATGACGCTCTACCCCTGCAACTCGACAGAGAGTGAGTACAACATACATTCAGGACTTTTGAGACCATACTCACTAGACTTCGCAGCTGTTCGTAACCTGCCGATCCGATTCTGGTGGCTGTCTGAAATGTGCTGACATAGTCCTTAGTTGTAATTCTCTCTAGGACCTGCCTCATCGTTGCCGACTTCGTTGTCTTGGCTGTAACTTGGTACGGAACATACCATA
The DNA here is from genome assembly GCF_003813185.1 of Lentinus tigrinus ALCF2SS1-7. NCBI lineage: Eukaryota > Fungi > Basidiomycota > Agaricomycetes > Polyporales > Polyporaceae > Lentinus > Lentinus tigrinus. The sequence continues at coordinate 377,398 of NW_027137923.1, forward strand.
CTATTCGGTTGGTGCAGGCTGCTGCTGGAGAGCAGCGGAAGCATACTTATTCAGAGACACTCCTTCGGGATGGTACGTTGTTTATCTGTGCTAGCGTGTCCCCAGAGCTAACTTGATACACTGCTATCAGGTACAACCTACTTCGTGTAAGGTCTAACCTTTGTTCATTCTTGCACCATATTCACCTTTACGGGCCAGTATCCTCGCAATACTGAATTTTCTCCACCTCCTGTTCACGCTGCTTTCCGTACGTCTTTGCAACTGAAATATTTGCAAAGACTTCATCTTTCTATTAGATCGCCGAGATTGCTTTACAATCTACTAGCTTTGTCACAGCCGCCCTCACAGATCCGTATGTTCCACATTCCAGTCTGCTGTGCCAGATTCGTTTCGCTGCAGAGTGCTAATGTGAATTTGACATTCCATAGTATCACGTCAATCCTCGTATCGCGGTTCCTCCTGGACTTGCAAGAAGTCAGTCAATACCGGGCCGATCCGCAATTGGCCAGTCTGTCTGTTGGGCAAGGCTCCCTTCACTTCAACAACTCCAGGGTGATCGGTTCGTTGGGTGAGTCGCTTCCTCCCCCGGGCGACACTTCGCTCGAGGACGAACGACTCGCCGCCGAAGACGCATCCGAGGATAATGGCGACGAAGTAGGACAGGAGGTGGAGGCGATTGTGGAGGAGGCTAGGGCTTAGTTAGTGGAATCGACGGACTCTGCAACAGTGTTGTGGAATCGGAATGTAGACGATGCGGTGTCCCGGCCCAGTATCACTCGCCTTCGAAGTTTGGACGTCACTCATTCATCTTGTATCCCGCGTCGTAGACCGACGGTCATCTTGGACGTTGTCGTGTGTTTTGTAATTTATTCAAGTTGGCCTGGCGGAGAGGCTCTACCACAGTCCACAGCGCAGAACCAGGACACACGAGTACAGCGGCCGATGACTCGGGCGCAACAGTACTCATCGCTATCAAAGCGACCTTTGCGCTCCTCATGTTGTTCCTCTTCGTCGCTCCTTGTCCAGGTTTCAATGCTCAGCCATTCCTCCAGCAAATCTATCATTTCTGCGTACACGTTCTCCATCTTGTAGTCGCGCCAATATTTCTGCCAGATCTTCATGATGTCTTCATACAACTCTTCGAGCCAGCCCTGATCGGACTCGTCCAAGGCCTCCTCGTCACCCTCTTCTCGCAGCCGTCGGAGCAGGCCCCCCAACAAGCGGTCCACAGTCTTGTAGCGCCTTCTCACTACGCTTCTGTCTCGGATATTCTCGCGTTCCTAAGACTCAACCCGTGAATCTCGCGGAGGAGCGTAAATGCTTCCTTCGTCACGCCGGGAAACGGCAGACGTGCGACGCGCCCGACATCCTGGAGGAAGGGCATGCATGCCTCTGCGCGGTCCCCGGTGCCGATCTGCCTCTTGTGGTTGTAATCCTCTGGCTTGCGTAGACGCTCTGTCGCAACCTTGGCGTGTTCGCGGATGGACGAGAGGTAGTAGGTGGGATTATGCCTCGACTCTGTGAGCGGTGACGACAGGACGGAGCACGGGATCGTCCAGGAGGTTCATAAGCAACTACTTTTCAACTTCATGGCTGAACGTGGCTATTAGGTCAAGCCCCTCGGTAAGTGGGAGATACAATCCCTCTGAAGACGCGACATTGAGTACTCGGGCATCATACGACGGCTGGAAGGCACAGATCTCGCTCACCTGCAGTCGGATGCGACGGCCTCTGATGGCCGGCGTTTTGGAGGACCTATGGCTTTCTGTGAGTGCACTCATTGAGATAGTTCTGCAGGCAGCAGATTCGAGCAGCTCAGAGCGGTCGCCGTTGCCTCAGCCTTGCAACCCGGGTAGTACCGAATCTCGATACAGCAACAACCACGAGGTGAGATCCCGATCTAACCCAGCGCTCGCGGCGAGTCTTTTGTCCTCATCCCCAATCCTCACTTGACTACGTCTTCGCACATCTGGTATTGTAAAAACGAGACTGCAATATCATCCGGAATTTAACAGAAGAGGGCCGCGTTCAGGATGAGCCCTCCGACTACGGCCGAAGGCCCGACGCGCCCAGATAGCATTCGTGACAGCACGCCGCAGCCCGCTCCAGTGTAGGTTGTAAGTTGGAGTACGTTGATATCCCGCTCACACTGGCACCCTGACTTACGCCCATGTCTTTCGACCCTATGACACAGTCAGACACACCTCCTCATGCTCCTAGCGTTACCATGACGTGCCTCGACATCATCTCTCAATATGACGCGGACACACAGTACTTGGCAATATCGAGCCCTTCTTGCATGCGCAAGTACAGAGCATCAGTATTCAATATTCAATGCTGAATGCTAAAAGTTGAAACCGGACATTGAGAGCCTCGCTGCCCCAGATCGGCTCCTTCAGTCGGTCAGCTACTTCCCGAAACCCTACGTCCCCTCTCTCCACTTTCCTCTAATATGGTGTTGCTTCACGCTTATGACAGGACATATTATTATTTGGTGTCACCGTTGCCCTCATAGCGGCTCGTCCTCAACCTACAAAAAGTCAACCAGCTCGCTAATTCTAAGCTACCCCAGGCTGGACGACGAACGCCCGACGATCGCAGCATCAACGAAGCAGAGGAAACGCATGCGATATTATCGGTCGCTCTTGCATAGATACCAGAACTAACATACTCGGCAGTGTCCCCAACATTGGGCCGTACTATTGCGCGAGATCTCCCTCCATTGTATCAATGATGCCCCTTGGAAAGGTTCTGACCGCAAGCCATGCATGCAGATGACGTGTGTTCCAGTCACGTATCAGCCGTGTACGTAGCGATATCTTGAACAACGGTACAGACATGCTGACGCTGAGAATGGGCCTTGCTTCGCACAGGTTAGTGAAGAGCTCCGACAAGTTGGTAGCTATCTCTGACGGAACCCTCCCGAAACCGCGGGGTCGATGACCCAGTAGTCGTTTTGACACTTGTGATACATGCGGTTCCTCTGATGCTGAGTTATGCACCGATACGCAGGCAACCGTGCTCGGATCCAGTCCGGCGTGAGCGTGTGACGGCGAGTATGGCCTTCCAACTTCCTTGTCGTACCGTGACATTCCCTGGTATTTGTGTGCAGATATGAAAAGCATCCGCATTCAAGGCGGAGTTGCACCGCAGACAAGGACACCCCGGTTCTCACTGTCTTCCGAGACTGCGGTTTGGGAAGGTACTTATGAGGGGCCAGCATATGATGGGGTCCGTATCGTCTCTCCCCCCTCTGACCACTCGAGTACCGTCGCGACTCACGTACACGTTCAACACGTATACCTCGGTCGCCGTACTCCTTCAAGCTATCCCCGGAGTGAGGATCAACCATCTGCTCTCCTGCGTCATTGTGCACTGATTTTCTTCTACAGTAACGCATATTTACTTGCGATGGGTGTCCCCGAGAACAGAAAGCTTTCTAGAGATACCTACACAGGTACTACGACCAGCGTAGAGGTATATAAACCTATTCCTGCATGAGTCCAAGACAATATCTTACACCATTGTGTGGACAGATTCGATCCCCCGTGAAAGTCACCGGCGTAGAGCGGATGATGCTGATTGCCCAAGGAGGCCTCCAGCGACAACTCAGGTCTGTCTCTCCCGTCGACCTATCAAGGCGTCCTCCAGAGCTGACTCCTAGACCTGCAGCGCATTCTTCGGACGGCCCATCACCGTCGAGCGCATCTACACCAAGACGACCCCTCGCGGGTCTGGGGCGTCCACGGAGCACCCAATCCACCAGGAGCGCCAGGTGCACCTTGTCTGCGGGCCGAAGGTCGTCTGCGTGGCGACCTCGTCGGTGACGCTCACCTCGCCCGTCACGGAGCGGCTGCTGCTCGACGAGAAGTTCGCGCTAGGCCAGATATTCCGGCACCTCCGCGCGGACCCAGAGTTCCTCCTGCTCAACGTCGACGCGCAGCTCGTCGCGGGCAAGCGCGAGCTCCGCCGCACGTACGTGCTCGAGACCGAGGGTATTCGCTGCGAGATCCTCGAGGTCTTCCCCGACCGGGATATGTTCGTCATAGGGGAGGCGTGGCTGGACCAGGACGAGGATTCCTGGGAGAGCTCGTCCGGCTCCTCGGAGTAGTAGCGCCACGAATGCGATGGCTGGCTTCTCTCGGGCTCGAGGTGTGGAACTGGCTTCTTGGACGACTCTTATCTCAATGGTCCCGTCTATCTGGTGAATTGTTGTATATATAGGCAGCACGAGGATCTGCGTAGATGCATTGATATGTTGACACGGAGCAAGGACCGCGCGAGGAAGCCCATCCCCGGGGGCCGTTGTAGTCAACTCGAAGAGACATCTTCTCCACGCCTGGCTCAGGTCTTGACACGGGAACGTCGGCTATGCACATGCCAGAATACTCTCCACGCTGTGGGTCCTTGTGCAAGTGCTCCAACTTACTGAGGCGTTACTGCATCCCCACTCAAACTTTACGTGATTCGACTGCGGGTGCGATCTTCTACGGGACCAACGCAATCTGCGCCCTGGGATGACCGAGAAAGACACGAAAGCGATGAGACACGCGGGACCGAAAACACGGGTGAAAGATTAGGACATCCAAGTACTCACCGGTCGCAGTTCTGACGACAGGTCGGTCAGCACACGCCGCGCCTGATGCCCATGGGGCCGGAGTCAATGTCGCACGGCGCCCGATACTTCGTCTTGCGAGGAACGAACCGACACTCGAGTCACGGAGCGGATTGGCTGGGGCACTCAGGACGAGTGCGAATGTACATACAGATTCTATTCCGAACCCCAGACAGCGAGACCACGACGGCGACACGCCGCAGCCCGTGCCATTCGTGGGGCTTTCCGCGTATATAACGTACGTATGAAAGACACCGGTGACGAATTTGAAACATTGCATGCCATGCGTGTGACCAGGTAAAATGTATACAGATGGTGGTACTAGCAGCCAAGCGACGGGTATCGAACGAGGAAGGCATGGGCAGCATGAGGATCCAGCAGCGAAGGAGGAGGCGAAGGTGAAGAGTCGAACGCCAACGTAGAAGAAGGTTAAATGAGGTGTGCAGTAGTAATACCAGGAGCGAAGTAGGCGGGGGCATATGCATATGAAGCGAGGAGCTTGAGATGGAGATGGGGATGGGGATGAGTACAGGAGAGTATTGAGCAATGGTAGGTTGTCTTGTCTTGTCTGTCCGTCTGACGTATGAGGGCCGAAAGCGACCGCGCGCTCCCGCCCCTCTGAGAGTATGATACACCATGTATAGAGTCCGTGCGTGCCGTACGTGCGTTGCATTGGTTACTTCGTCGACGGCGGGCTCACGTCCGAGAACGTGATCGCCAAGCACCCCAGCCACGCCATCTCGACAGCCGCGCGCCCGATCGGGTTGAGCGTGTACACCGGGTCGACCTCGTCCATCATCTCCTCCTCGTGCACGGGCGACGGTGGTTGTGGCGGCTGCTCCTCGATAGCGGTGCACAGTCCAACGCACGCAAGGCCCTCGGGAATGAACTCGATGTCCCTGTCCTTGCCCGAGCACACGCCGATGACCACGTCCCCAGGGTGCTTCTCGCGAATCGACGCGGGGGGCAGGTCCGCCATAGCCTCCGCCATAGAGCCCGTGATCGTGAGGCCCTCGCTCGGGAGCCGCACGCCCGTGCCCAGGAAGTCGTGGTAAGAGACAAGGCGCGCGCACACGCGGAAGGCGGACCTGGGGATCCCTTTTGTCCTGGGCGACGCCGCTGCGGACGCGGCGAGTGAGTCCGCACGGGAGCGCTTCTTGTTCGCGTCGCCCTTCTGCTTCCGGTTCGCGTTCTTGTCCTTGCGCTCGTCAAACGGCACGTAGTACACAATGAGGTACTGCCGCTCCTCAACGGGGATCACGTACTTGTTCGGGTCCTCGCCCGGCACCGTCGACGCGTCGTCCGTGTTGCATGGCCACAGCGGCAGGAGCATGTGCAGCGCGTCCGGCGGCACCTCTTCGAACACATTGATGCCCGCGTGGTTCTTCATAGGCTGCTTGCCCTTGCTGCGCTCCCCACGGTGCGCAGACTTGAACGTTGGGAGTAGTCCCACGTCCTTGAACGACTCGTTCAGGTTCTGGATGACGCGTTCTCGTTCCTCCTGCTTCGACCGTGGAGCGAGCGTCACCCAAGGTGGGAGCGTGGGCGTGAAGGGGACGTCTGGCGAGGGCCCAGCTGGCTTGCCAGAGGAGACACGGATATTTTGGCCACGGATCCGCCGCGCCAGTCGTTCCATGAGGCCGCCGCCAGAGTGATCGTGGTCGACGTGATGCTCCGAGCGACCTCGGAGGTATTCGATGCTGGTTGAGTCGAGCGTGGCGAACGCCTCTGCATGTGACGTACGTGAATGCATGAGATACTCTTCTTCATCAAGGTCCATGTTGTCATCCTCCCGCAGTGGGATACGGGCGATCGAGGGGCCCAGACGTTCCGAAGGGGACATTGCAACGTCCATGGATGACGCAGGGGAACGTATCTCGATAGAATCTCTGACAGAGACTTTGGTGGTCGTGATGGAGGGGGCATAGCTGGTAGTGGCGATGGCGGAGAAGGACGAGTCGGCGAGTGTTGGGGAGACGGGGACAGAAGGCGGCGAGGATCCGGCAGGCCGCCCCATCGGGCTGTCCTCATCAGTCGTCCCCTTGCTCGTTGCGTGGCTGGCGACGCTGCCAACGCTGGCCGTCTGGCTCGACGTGTCTGACGTCGTGCTGACGCCAGCAGCCTTCTGCAACTGCCTCTTCGACTTGTCCTTGTCCTTCACCTTCTTCTCCTCCTTCATCTTCTCTCTGTCCTTGGACTTCTCGCCGTCCTCGCGATCCTTCCCCCTCGACGTCCCGTCGCTCAGCAAATTGTGGGTGTTCAGTTGGCTCGTCGTGCGCGTGCTCGTGAACTGAGCTTGCACGTCCATCGTTGCTAGCAGGATGGTCCCACTCGTATGTACATGGAACGAGGTCCCGCCCGGTTTATGTGTTCGTCCAAAAAGGCCGTACTTGCGGAAGATACTGAACGCGACCGCACGCGAATGCCTGTGGATGATGGAATGTGGACCACCACGAGTGTTGCCTCGGGAGTAGGGATCGTTGATATGGCGGACATTGATACGCTGCGTGGGCGCCTTCGACGGGTCTACATGCGCAGAGGTCAGCACAAGTCACAGCATATACGCATATATGGAGTACGTACGTTCTGTCCACTGCTTATCTACCTTGAACCTGCCCACGTACTGATGCCGCCACAATTCATGGATGGCCGGTCTGCCCGCCCGTATCGCCGCCTGTCCCGGACCGTCCGCCGTCTCCTTCCTGAAACTCCACTCCTCCCTGCGCCGGGTGTAGCCCTTGTCTAGCTTGCGCAGCTGAGACGTGAACGGGTCGTCGCTCATCGTCGTCGTACTGGAGCGCCGCCCACTTGAGATCGAGTATGCTTCCCAGGGAGCGATAGAAGTGCTCGGTCGACGTGAATCGGATACGGGAGCGATGTACGATGGTGCGCCAGATGACCACGACCGTCGCGAACCGTCGCCGAGGATATACTGAAGGTTGAAACCCTCGTACGTATCACTCGCCAAGGGGTCCACTACCCCTTCCTCCGTCTCTTGCCTGAGCTGCTCCAGCTCACTTTGTACAAGCTGACCTTCCAATGCTCGCCAATCCGAACGGGTGGTGGGCTGGCTCGTCGTTTGCGAGATGGGGGAAGGGCCGGCGGCATGTCCGTGCTCGTCATTTAAGACGCGGCTCATGCGCCTCCCCGCGAGGATCGTCGCTTCGCTGTCCTCGCGATCGCGAACGTTGAGACTTGGGGCCCCGGGACTCCAGGGAAGACTTCCACGCCGAGACAGCGGAGGCGAAGAGGCCGTGCTTTGGCTTGACTCCGCGTCGCGTATTCGGGCGAACGTGACAGGTGAGGACTCACCAGCGACGTTCTCTCCTTCCTCCTCATCCTCACCACCAAGCATACTACTGGTCATACTCATGCGATCCACCCGGGCAGGCCCTATGGCTGCATAGTGCTCGGAACCCCCTCCAAAGGTGTGTAGAGATGCCGTGTCCGAGACATCATCGCGAGAAGCCATGCGGTAATCGAACTCAACGTCGGTATCAAGGTCCTCCCCATCGTCGTATGTGGCCGAATCGGGTTCCGCTTCGGAGTCAGTGTCGTGGCACGGAGGAGAGGGCGAGTCCGAGGGACCAGATTGCGCGTTTATAGGGAGAGAAGGTCTGCGGGTGCCGTCATCAATGGCACGCATCTTCGCTCGGTTCTGCCTCGCAGCCTCCTCCTCGTCCTCGTCGTCCACACGGTCTGCCTCCTCCACGTCCTTGATATGTATCCTGGGTGTGCGTGTCCGACTGCTAGAGCCAGAGACAGATTGCCGGGGCGTGCGATCTGCGCCCGCAGTGTTGGCGACGGTGAATGGGCTTATTAGTTCAGTGCGCCGTGGGGGGTTCGATAGAGCGGCACCGAAAGTAAATGTAGACAGATTTGAGTAGATATCGTCGGGTGGACTCAGATGTGCATTGTCGTTCGGGAAAGGCGGTGACGGGAGGGATTTGGCCGTCGGCTGATGAAGGATGGTAGGGAGGGAGGGTCGTCGGGAGGATGTAATTGAGGACGAAGGGGTGTGCGCCGCGCGTCGTGGAAGAGGCCGGAGAGACTGGAGTAGTGGAGGGCGTGACACGGTTGTGCTAGAAGATTGGGCCCTAGAGGTAGGATGTAGGAGCCGGGACGGCAGGTAGGAAAGAACTGTACGTACTGGTTCGGGATAGATCTACGTCTGGAAGTAGAGGGAAGATTGCCGCTAAAGTCATCGGCAGGTGTACGTGAGATGATGGGTCGTCCGATGTAAGAGCGAGCAGGGTCGGTGTCCTGAGAGTTGTCGGCAGGATTGTAACCTAGGAACGAAGATGACGACGAGGTAGAGGACATCTGATCGTCAGCGAGTGCGGTGTAGGTGGACTGGGGGTCGAGCGGGGCGAGGGGCGCGCGGCGCTGGAGGAGGGAGGCGGAGGGCGAGGAGGACGAGGAGGACGAGGAGGGTGGCCTGCTGGAGAGACTCCGGGGGCGAGCGGTGGGTTTTTCGGGCTGGGGCTGAGAGGGGGCGTCGCTGCGTCTGAAGTGAAACATGGAAACGAAGTGGGTGGTCGCTGGACGAGTGGCAAGTCCGGAGAGGTGCCAGGCGGGAGCAGTGAGCAGGGTGTTATGAGCAGGACATGCGCGGAGGGGGAGGAGGAGAAGGAGAGGACGGCGGAGGAGGAGCACAATGGGAGGGAAGGTTCCCACGTGGAGGACCGCTCTTGTGCCCGTTTTGGTGCGATCTGGCCGTGTTTCAGCTCGAGGCTCGCAACGCTTTATACTTGCACTTGGGCCCGCCGAACAGCTCAGAACAGATCCTGCTTGCCTCCTCACCGCCCCGCGCGCCGCCCCACGCTGCTGCCCTCCTGCTCACACCGCCGGCTCCCGCGCCACGCTCGCCCCTCCAAGGTTCGTCGTAGGACACCCGCGTCGTTCGCCAGGTAGCTGCCGGCGTCTGTACCCCGAAGCGATTCGCAGATCTACTACTAGACATACATGGACACTGCTTTCAGTTCAGGGCATGTACGAGTACTCGTACATGGAATATCCTCCTTGTATGTATGATCAATGTACCAACTGGCGGCCACACGTCCATGTCTGACTGCCATAGCAGTGCCTCCTGTCATCCACCCCGGACCGTTCCAGCATGAATCTGCGTGATTGTCTCCGACCGCTGCCGATCAAGACACATGCATTACATGGTACGTCGCATCTCAGCGCTCCGTCCAGCACCTGTAACAACTCATACCATTTAACAGTACTCCCACCCCTACAAAGCCTATCACGCCGCCCGGAGAAACCACCTCAAATCACCACACATCTGCAGCCCGGACGGCTTAGCCGCCGGCTTTCAAACTGCTTCCTGGCCCGGATCCGGGATCATCAATCTGTCCTCCTCGTCAACGCGGGCGACGGTCACAAATATAAATGCAGCCGGCCCGTCCGGGCAATCACATTGTTGTGTGGAAATTGGAGCAGGTTCGTCCGAATGTCTCGTTGTGCGAGGTTATGGCCATGTCCTTCAAGCTTAGTCTTCACCAGGTTGTCTTACCCTTGTCCTTGTCCGCCGCGTGTCAGGCTCACAAAGTTGAACCGGACACGGGGACCCCGAGTCCGGCAATTTCATTGTACTTATGTGCGATGCGTTAGAGTTGCCATCTAGGGCGCTCCGTTAGTGATCGCTCCGAGTCTCTCTGAGTCGTCGAGTTCGACCTCATCTACGTGACATCTAGGTACCAACCTTCACTGAATTCTTCCCCTCCCCTAGAACAACTCGTGCTCGCTACGAGCGCACTACAGGCCTCATGTCTGTGGAGCAATAGTTCTCTCAGCGCCAGTCATGAAGATTTCGCAAGGCACGGGGCGACGAGCGTGATCTCCAAAATCGCTGACGCCGCCTGTGCCTGGCGGGGTGGCTAACGTTCCAGGTAAAACGATGGTACGAAGGCACCCGAGGGATGCACGTCGACATGTCTAAGCGGGACGTATGTTAATGTTACTGAAGCCTCAGCCTGCGCGGGAATGCGCTCACAGCGTTAGTAACCGCTACGCAGCCTCGCCGTCGGGCGTCCTCGCTCAAACCCCGTAGGCGTCAAGCAGGGCCAACAGGTGCGTCCTTATACTAGCGTAGTCGCGCGTTCGTTGACTGGTCCTCCAACGCAGGCAGATTTGTTGCAGGCGCCGCAGTCAGGCAATGCTGGTCGGCCGGTGTACGCCGTCATGGTGGGGCGAATCACAGAAGGAAGCGGCAGCGATTGCGGTGATCATTCGCCTTACGGTTCGTTCGCCGTGGAGGCGGCGCATTGATGAAGAGTACAATGCCAGAATGAGAAGACTGGTCAGTACGGCTACACACGGCTGATGATGGATTAGCGCTACCACTCAGCTCCCTCAGCTTGGAGCGGTCCTGCGCTCAGGCATCGTAACTTCGTCTGCTAGAGCAAGGCATGCATCAATCAATACTTACCATAGAACCTGGCTATGTTCCCAGTTTGTCTCGTGTCGTAGCGGCAGTCGACTTCCTCGCAAGTCATCATGGGCACAATCGGACATCTATGGTTAACCGCACGCCCGGGCCCCTGCGAAGCACCCGAGCACCCGCAACAGGGCATCAACTTCCTCTTCACGCTGTGCGCCATGTGCTGGTCAGTGGACGGTGAATGTTCTCTCACGCGCGATGCCGTCATACAGTAAGGTGCGTACAGGAACAGCAGGGATAGATACCATACTCAAATTGCGTCGACTAAGTGTGTCCCAGTGGTCGGCGGGGCCACCCACATCTTTATTCACCATCTCGGCTCGCTCACAGCCCGTCCGTGATCCTATTACCCTCGCTTGGGAGATGAACAACGGGGGCGCAAGCACCGGTGAGTGGGCTGGAAAGCGTCGGGATCGGTCCGACCTGTCGTCATAGACTACAGGGTCGCCCTGGTCAGAAGGTGGACTGAGGGCGATGACCTTACCCCCAGGAAGAAAGTTCCTTATGGAGCACCTTGTAGTCCGCGGAGTCCACCTGAATATCGGACACTCTACGTTCAGCATGATCCAGCCCGGTAACCGGTATGGTTAACTCCCATGGTACCCTACCAGCACCGGCTGGCTATGCAGGGCCATCCTCATCTCTCGCTAAGGTGCTATGACATTCGGATACACGCGGGAGGGCACCCGTCCGTCGTGTCAGCACTCGAGACAAAGCAAGGACCCGGAAGTGCGCATTCTCAGATCGCCGCGGTTCCGAGCCCCGGCTACACGCCGGTGTCGGCCGCCCTCCGAGTGCTTGCAATTGAAAGTCAGGCAGCAAAAGCGGCGCGCCCACAGCGACGTGCGTGGACTGCGACGCTGACGGGGGGGGGGGGGGGGGGGGGGGGGGCTGTGACGCGAAATGAGCAGCTTCTTGCTTCTATCCGACCAGGACTCGGATCGATCGTGGGACGCGAAACGTCTTCGACTTGATTTTGATGTGTGAAGATGATACTGCCAGGGATCTGAAAGAAGAACGCATACTATATTGTACAATGATACAGGATCACCAACACCGTGACCGACGCATTATCTTGCAGTTCCTAGCACCTCACCACATATCTCGTAAGCCTCGGATTAGGGGGCCGTCGAACACCGTTTGAGAGAAGGGCACTGGCAGAGCCGCTAGTACCGTGAAACGCAGCATGCGATCCGACTCAGCATCTGTGCCGCACAATGAAAGAGTACAAGGGCACCCACACAATGCACATGACGCCTCGCTTCGCCGCCCGCTGCGGCGGAGTTCGATCTACATTCTCCATCTCGGCTCGCCCGAAGCAAGCTTGCGGTTGCGCCTCGCGTAAACGCAGCGCAAGACCAGCCCGGCAATGGCTCCGGAGAACATAAAGCCGGCATTCGTATAGTGCCCGGTGGGAAACCCCGGCGACTCTGAACTCTTGTAGATGAATATCCCTACAGCGTGCACGCCGTCGCATCATGATCAGTGATATTCAGCGCGCGTCCCAGGCCAGGCCAGAATCACGAGTCCGCCGCATAGGGGAGGGGAGAGGTGGGATGCGGGAGATGTGACGTACCGACAATCTGGCCGAAGGTCGCAAAGGACCCGTTGAGCGGGACTGCGAGCGTGGACGCTCCGGTGCCTCGGAGGTTCGCTGTGAGCCAGCTGAGTGTGGGGCCAGAGATGGCGAAGGCAAAGGAGACGGCGAAGCACAGCACCGCGTAGCGGGCGGCGAACGCAGTTGCGGGAAGAGAGCCTACAAGGAATGCAAGAAGGTCCAAATCAGCGTCCAGGGTCCCCGCGGAGAGACCGGTGCGCGAACCTTCAATCACGAAGCTGACCCCGCAGAGCGCGAAGGAGCATACGGAGCACCACGAACGGATCTCGTATCGGTCGGCAATCCATGCATTGGTGGTCACGACGCAGAAGGCGATCGCGTAGGGCGGCACGGTGAAGAGCTGTGCGCTGAGTCCCTGAAATCCAAGGCCTTGCACAACAGTCGGAGTGAAGAGAGAGATGCTGGAGAAGCCGACAGAGTAGGCTATCCAGATGTAGTGGTGCAAGTATAACCTCCAATCGAAGAGGGTCTCCCGTGCCTCCACCCAGGTGATCTTGGCGTGCCCCAGGGATGCGACGCCTTTGATACGCTCGACGGCCAACTCTCGCTCTTCCGGGGATAGCCATGACACCGTCTCTGGATAGTCAGGGTAGTATAGGAGGATCAGTGGGGCCAGTGCGCAGGCAGGGATTCCTTCGATGATGAAGAGCCAACGCCATGCTTCCAGCCCATGGGCGCCGTTGATCTTGCCAACCCCGTACGCGATCGCGCTCCCGAATGCACCGCCTAAGGTTGCGCCGGCCAGGACCAGTGCGATGCGGATGGCGCGTTCGTTCGGCTTGTACCAGAAGGTGAGACAGTAGACGATCCCAGGGAAGAGCCCTGCTTCAAAGGTACCGAGCAGGAACCGAGTGACGATCAGCCCCGCGTAGTTCCGTGTCGCTGCGATGAGCATGGTCATGACACCCCACGTAACCATCAGGAAGGCGAACCACCGGCTCGGTCTGTATTTCTTGAGCAAGTAGTTCGAAGGCGTTTCGAAGATGGTGTAGGCGACGAAGAAAACCATGAGAGCGATGAGGTACTGCGTCTCCGACAGCCTAAGGGACTGTTGTAAAGAGTCTCCAGTGTCGCTGTTGAGAATCTTGGCATTGCCCTGTATGCCACAGTAACAATTGAGCTGAGCTAGAGGCCCAAGATTTGGATGGTTCACGTACAATGTTGAAGCGATCAATAAAGCATAGCATATACATGCAAGTTGAGCTGGTGACCATCCTTATATCGATGCGCCTAACTAGCCTGATCCAAAAGATGATCTATCAGCTATGCCCCTTTCCCAGTTGCGGTAGACAGTACGCACCTCCGCTCGGCGTCAGGATTTATTACATAGTCAACACTTGGGGCTTCAGCAGCATCCTCGTAATGCGTGATGGACAAGTCCTTCTCATCCTTCTCCATGGAGGGAAGACGTCTTTCGATATCGCTCCCTGCGCGGCGGGCTCTATCGCAGGTTGACATTGGAGCTAAAGAAGGGGACGGAGAGGCTCCTCGCCCTCAAGCTCGACGTCGCAGGTTAAAGTAGGCTGACCTCCCATTCCACGCGTAAATATGGCATAGGCACATCTTGAGGGAAGGTCCATAGCAAGGTGCCGGGGTCATATGGGTGACTCAATATATCCTAGAGCGGTGAAACTTCTACATTGGAGTTGGTTTCCTCACACACCACCCCCGAACTTTGACGCATCTTCTCGGTGGGAACGCTCTGCGACAAAACAGGACGACGAAAGACTAGAGGAACGTGCAGCATTGAGAACCAATTGCAACATTACGACCATGCTAGAGCACCTACCACAGACACAGTCCGAGATATTTCGCCTCATGAGTGTGTTAATCTAGGTTCCCTGAAACTTCGACCATGGAGCGCCTAGGTACGTGTACGCACGCATTCAAGAAGTCTGATGCACAGTCCAAGGGGCGGACATCAAGTTCCCATTGCATGCTTCTCTTCGTCTCAGCTGTGTACACCTACGACGATACTCAGTATTGGAACAGGGTGACGAACATGATGATGCTCACTAAATTAGTAAAACCCGAACTTCATGCTGGGGAGCCTCTGAGTTGGTTACTTTGTTGGCTCGACGCGGAACCTTGAGACAATTTTTCAAGATATTCCAGGGGCCGTCGAGCCGGGGACGAGCGTTCAGTTACCGGAAGTCGTACATGTTCTAGCAGGATGAGGTCGACCAATGGCTTCAAGACGCCGAAGTGAGATCGACTGTCGCGTCGGCATTTGCCTTTCTTAGACATGCTTACGTGATCCATTTTTTGGCCTAGCGGGATGCCCGGGAGGCGTCTCTCGATCACCTTTCCTCTCGACTTACATTCTCTGGGCTTGTGACCTTTGGCCGTCATGGTCTCCGTCAAACGCAAGCGTTCTTTTGCTCGCGAGGATGAGGATGCGTTCTCTGAAGTCTCCCTGGATTATGCACAATCCGACGACGAGATCGACATCTCTACTGCTCTTACCAGTAAAAGGCCCAAAGTCGCGCGGACATCCAAGGGCACACAAGAAACAGAGGGATCGTTGGATGACGATGATGAGCTGCAGGACTTCATACGGGAGTCCATTGCTAAGAGAGACGTGAAGCAAGGGACCGAGCTACTGAAGAAGACCAAAGGGAAGACGAAGATTGCGAAGGGCGAAGTAGGCGGAGGGAGCTTCCAGAGTATGGGTGTGTATCCTATTCTTGTCTCAAGATACCCATGTTCCTGTTTCTTGCGGCTCGCGAAACTATGTATCTTCCCCTATTGTTGCATTCAGATGGTCCCTGCTGTCGGCAAGAATGTTCTGACATCAGATATTGACTTTTCCTTGCTGCCAGGTCTGTACCCTTGGTTGTTGCGTTCGTTGACGCTGCAAGGGTATCGCATACCAACGCCTATCCAACGTCTGTCTATCCCTGCTCTGCTTTCCAATCCACCACGGGATCTGGTGGGCATGGCTCGAACAGGTTCCGGAAAATCTCTCGCGTACATGGTCCCCCTCGTGCAACGCCTTGGAGGCCGTCACTCTGCAACATTCGGTGCTCGCGCCCTCATTCTTCTGCCTGCTCGTGAACTCGCGCTGCAAATCCTGAAAGTGGGCAAAGAACTCGCGCGCGGATGGCACGCAGGCGAGGGAGACCATGCCGGGGACGTCAAAGATGCGGACGACGGGAAGAAGGGTCAGAGTCTCCGGTGGGGTCTGGTCGTCGGAGGAGAGAGCCTGGACGAACAGTTTGAGATGATTTCGAACAACCCGGACATGTATGTACCCCTCGTTTGCACCGTGTACTTACGACTTATAATTGAATAATTTCAGTATCATTGCAACTCCCGGTCGTTTGCTGCATCTCATCGTTGAGATGAACCTCGACTTGAAGTCCGTGCAATACGTCGTGTTCGACGAAGCAGATCGTCTGTTTGAAATGGGCTTCCAGACCGCTCTGACAGAAATTCTACATCGGCTTCCCCCAACCCGACAGACCCTCCTCTTCTCCGCTACCCTCCCAAAATCTCTTGTCGAATTCGCGAAGGCCGGTTTACAGAACCCAAAGCTCGTCCGTCTCGACGCCGAGACGAAAATCAGCGCCGACCTGAAGATGGCATTCTTCTCCGTTAAGCAGGCTGAGAAGGACGCCTGCCTCCTGGTGCTTTTGCGCGATATCATTGGTGTTCCTGTGGGTAGTCCCACGATTGAGTCGGAGGAAACCACAGACAAGAAGGGCAAAGGGAAGGCGAAGACGAAACACACCGAGCACGCCGCAGCACCGCACCAAACCCTCATCTTTGCCGCAACGAAGCATCATGTTGAATATCTGACCAATCTCCTGACCACCGCTGGATACTCGGTGTCGCACATCTACGGCTCGCTCGACCAGACGGCGCGTACCCTGCAGATGGAGGCTTTCCGCCGCGGTCGGACCAACGTCCTTGTCGTCACCGACGTTGCTGCGCGCGGAATTGATATTCCTGTATTGGAGAACGTCGTCAACTACGATTTCCCGCAAGGTTCGAGGGTCTTCGTACATCGTGTCGGGCGAACCGCCCGCGCTGGGCGACAGGGGTGGGCGTGGTCATTTGTCACTGCCGGGGAATTGCCGTACCTCCTGGACTTGCAGCTCTTCCTCGGGCGTCCCGTGAAGAACGAAGTCAGCGGTAGTGGGGAACAGGTTTACACTGAGTCCCTTATTCTCGGGCCACTCGAACGCGACAGGGTCGACGAGGAGGTGGATTATATCAAGAAGCTCTACGAGGAGAACCACAACCTGAGCACGCTGCGCGATGTCATGCGGAAGGGCCATGCCATGTACGAGCGGAGCAAGGGCAAGGCGAGCCCGGCGAGCTACCACAAAACGAAGGAGATACTGAAGGACGGCCGCTGGGGCTACACCGGAACTGAGTCGGGCGTGCACCCTGTCTTCCTCCGCAAAAATCCTGACGCTGGGAAGAAGCTCGAGGAGGAGGCAAAGCGGCGCGCCCTGCTCAAGGTCGTCGACTCCTTCCGTCCGGCGGAGACTATTCTCGAGATCGGCGCACGAGGCAACGCGGAAACGGCGGCCCTGATGAAGCAACGGAGGAAGGCGCTGAGCAAGGCCGCACAGCGTGCTTCCCTTGCATCCACGTCGGCCGCCGCAATGGCCGTAGATGACCACGAAGACCCTGGCCACGATCAGGCCGACAGTGATGACGAAGGTCCGGAAATGGCGGACGAGGAAGACATTGCTGTGCGTATCCTTGTTTGAATACATTCGTGTCGCCCTCGTACGCCTTACTCATACACGTTTCGCAGGCGGTGTTCGATACAGCGAGCAAGAAGTCAAAGGCTGGGAAAGGCAACTTCCGTGACGAGGAGTTCTACATGTCTCACTACCAGAAGGACGCCGACACTGAGAAGGGGTGCGTGTGGTTGCCATTTCTCAATGTCTCATCTTTCTGTGTCTGCTTCGCTGATCCAGCAACATTATTCCCACAGATATTCTCTGCGAGACGGTGCCTCATTTGCGGAACAAGCGCGCAACGTTGCCTTCGACCTCACCGGAGATGAAGCTTCCACACAGGATCGCCAGCGCCGCGAACTCAAGTGGGACAAGAAAAAGAAACGCTTCGTCAAAGGCACCGGGGAGGGCGCCGACAACGTGAAGCTCGTCAAGACTGAGAGTGGCGTCAAGCTCCCTGTCACCTATCGCTCCGGTCGCTTCGATGAGTGGAAGGCGAAGAGCCGCGTCAGCCTTCCGAAGGTCGGAGAGGCGGAGGCGGAAGGTGCGCGCGGCTCGGCAGGGGTAAGCGCGGGTGGGAGGAAGTACAAGCACAAGCAAGTTGTCGCAGCGAAGCCGCTCGACAAGATGCGCGGGGACTACGAGCGGAAGGTCCGACACTTCAAGAAGTCAGACCAGCAGGCGGGTGGGGACGAGGCACCCGCGCGATCTGGCTCGTCGAGACCTCCTCCCGGGAAGACGAAGGGAAACAAGGGCAGTCGGTATGGTGGGAAGCCGATGGGGAAGGTCAGGAGCGAGCTCAAGACTGTGGATCAGATCCGCAAAGCAAGGAAGGTTACAGAGCAGAAACGGGCCAAGAACGCGCGTCCCACCAAGAAGAGGGGAAAGCGATAGGCATGAGTATGCAACATCACATCATGACATATTGTATGCTACTGCCGTCTGTTGCTGTATTATGCTGCTTCGGAGTACTCCCATTTCGCACCGTCTCCCGAAACAACCCTGGTGTCTGGTTTGCCTTCCAACAGATCCACGCCTACACTTTTCAGTGCGTTGACGCACCACTCAGGGTATCCTACGTCTCCGAAGTAGTTTGCGAAGAAGTCCTTAAGGTATTGAGGGAAGGTCCCGTTCATGATCGCGTCACGCGCCCCGCCCATGACACGAGCCTGGAAGACAAGATTGTGTTGCGTTATGGCTGCACAAACATTTTCAGCATCATGCCGAAAATTTGACTCGAGGGGATTACCATGGGCTGCTGCGGTCTCTAGCGTCGCAGTATGGTTCAAGAGGGCACGAGTTATTCCGCTCGAACATGTCGGGCACGGGCATCCTTCTTCGATAGGTCGCATGTCCGCAGAGTGTTTGCTCAATCCTGTGTGCGTTCGCGCCGTTCTGTCAACACGTCAGGGTCAAGATGCTCTGCACTCACGTAGGTTGAGCGGCCCTTTGAAGGTAAGTGCGACCCCAAAACGCGCGGTCCGAGTTGGGAAGACGCAGTCGGCCTGCACAGGTCATGAATCAGCGCCATCGCGCATTGAGACAAGCATCACTAACCATATCGACACCGAGCGCGACACAGACCAATAAGTCTAGACAACCGTCAGCCAGCCAGCCAGGTGCTGGATGAGGACTATGACAGGTTACCTTCTGCGAAGCCTATACCCATGGAATACCGCGGCCCTGGAGGAGACGGTTGAGTAACGAGGAAAGAAGGTCTTTGAAAAACTCACGATCTTCGGGTAGTTTATCGGCGCACTGTTTGATTCTACACAGAGTCAGCTGCTCGCCCCTACGACTGCGAAAGTGTACTTACACCCTCCAGAAGACATCTGACCCGGATATTAGGTTAATGAGCACAATTATATGACGCTGGAGTGTCTCACCCTTCTCCTCTCCGCCGCTCAAGCCCCCGATGGCGTAGCCGGCCACTCTGTCTTTACGGGCGATCATCTCGTCAAGGCACTTGTCTCGCAATTCTGCCTCAAGACCTCCTTGCACGATGGCAAAAAGATTCTGGACATCATCCTTGCCTGACTTCTGGTGGAACTCGATGCACCGATCCAACCATCGCACCGTCCGCCACATCGCTTCTTCCACGCGGGGACCGACTGTTAGACTAGACACTGGCATATCTTGTCAGTTCGGGAGATCCTATGGAGGGATGACGGGCGTACCGACGTCATCTAGTTGCATGATGATATCTGCACCTATTGCGTGTTGTATCGATATACTCTCCTCGGGCTGTATGCTAGTCAATTGGCGATATCGTTGCCTGCGATGGGCAAATGCACTCACGGTCAGCATGGTAGGCGAGCCGTCAAATGGACTTGCAAATAGAGCCCCCTCCTCAGTAATCTTGGTGAATTTGCTTAGCGACACAAGCTGGAAGCCACCGCTGTCCTGGAAGGCAAGGTCAGGGACATTCTCACGAACCTCGATGGTATCGTACTGTGAGAAGGTTATGATTCCATCCCTGGAACTTGTGAGCGCCACCTGCTTCTTTTAAGACTTGAATTCCAGGTCTTAGGTTGAGATGGTATGTGTTATTGAGGATGAGGTTGATGCCCAACGCCTCAACCTGCTGCGGGGTGAGCCCCTTGATCGCCGCCTGGGTTGCTACGGGCATGAATGTAGGCAGCATCGTAACCCCATCTAGCTTTCTCATTGTTAGCTTTAAGTGTTGATGAGTGAGGTGAGCCACTCACGAGCGAGTCTCATCCTCGAGACCCTAGCACGGGTCGTGTGGCACTTGGCCAGCACTTCAAACTGCATCGCGATCGCTCTCAGTTTGGACGCGGCACACTCAGTCCAGACGAATCCGAATTCTGATATATGTGTGCGGTAGACTGTAAGGAAAACCAGTACGGATCACGAGACAGCGATCGGACGCGAACGGATCTGGGAGATGCTGGCAGTTTTTGGTGAAAACGTGGCGGCGTTAGCTATCGGCCCCCCGATGCGATCTGCCTCCCAAGTCGGGAAATTCTGAGGCGCGTCACTGACTCTCGCGAGCTCTCTCGCGTCGACGTCGACCGCCACTCCCTGCTGCCCACAACATGGCGTCTGCTCGACATGGACTGCCCGTACTATCACCTGCGACGCGATTGCGCTGGTACCCACTACGGAGGCATTGTCGGAGCTTCCACCTTCGGGCCGGGTTATTGGAGGACTTGAGGGCACGCGGCCTGGTTGCAGACATTACTAGGTATGTGGGGTCATGATCATTCACAACTATGTTTAACTGTATCAGACCAGCGCAGCTTGAGTCTGAAGTGCAGAAGCAACCCCAGACTGTGTATCTTGGCGTAGATCCCACGGCGAGGTCATTACATGTCGGCCACCTCGTCCCATTCCTTTGCTTGCTGCATTTTCAACTCCGAGGACATCAGATTGTTCCATTGGTGCGTGCATCAGCTTTTTACTATGGCAGACACGTCAACCTCGGGCCAGATAGGAGGGGCGACTGGACTCATTGGCGACCCGTCTGGCCGCTCAACCGAGAGACCGCTCTCCGCGCGGGAGACGATCGAGTACAATGTGGGCCAGCTCACACAAGGGATCAACCAATTCTTCACGCGAGCTATGGATTATGCAGAGAAGCGACTGCCCCATTCATCCACGCAAATAGCGCCGCCGAACGTCCAGAATAACCTAAACTGGCTCAAGGACTTGAATCTTCTCGAGTTCCTCCGAACCGTGGGTTTTCACAGCCGGGTGAACACCATGCTTTCACGCGACAGGTGGGTGGTCTTGGTATGCACACGCGATGTGCTGACAGTCGTTCAGCGTTTCCGCGCGTCTTGCATCTCAGCAGGGCATCTCCTTCACGGAGTTCACGTACCAGTTGCTGCAGGCATATGACTTCCTGACGCTCCATAGAATGCTAGGCTGCACCATACAGATTGGCGGCTCGGACCAGTGGGGAAACATCATCGCTGGTGTAGAGCTCATTAACCGTGCCAACTCGGCGCCTGGTACACCCGAAGGGGCCATCGAGAAAGGGTTCGGCATAACTACGCCACTGCTCACGACGGCGTCCGGACAGAAGTTCGGGAAGAGCGCTGGCAATGCCGTCTCCTTGAACGAGGAAGACACGAGTATCTTCGAATTCTATCAGGTATGAGCATATGGTCAGGAACAACGGAGCAAGCTTAGCTCAGTCGATGAAAATGAACTAGTTCTTCCTGAGGTCTTCAGACGCCGATGTCGGGAAATATCTCAAAATGTTCACCCTCCTGCCACTCGAGCAGGTCGAAAGCGTCATGGAAGCGCACAATGTGAGTACTCATACTTACAAACCATCCATTCATCGCCCTCATTTCGAACAACCCTTCTACAGAAAACGCCCGAAGCGCGTGCTGCACAGCGCCTGCTTGCCGAAGAGGTCACGGAACTAGTCCACGGCCGTATGTTTTCCCCCGCTCTTCCTCAGGCTTCAGCTGAGGCGCCAGTCTAGAGGACGGTCTCGCCCGTGCACAGCTCGCTACCAAGATCTTATATGAGCGGGACATCTCGGCCGCACGCGCTGAAGATGTTATCGCAGCGCTCCGAGGAAACCCAGTCCTGCACCTCTGCGACGCGTCGGAAGTGCTCGACGTCCCGCTCACCAAGCTAGCGGCAACGTTCCGGTTGGCGGCCTCAAACAGTGCGTCCTCGTCATCACATTCGTTTGACCTTGTTACTTGTGAGCTGACGATGGCTCGGACGCTTGTAGGTGCCGCGCGCCAGCTGGTCACTGCTAAGGGCTACTACCTGAACAACATGCCCGTCTCCGACGTCCACCAGAAGCTGTCGTCCGCGGACCTCATCGATGGGCGGCTCGCCTTCCTACGCGCCGGGAGCCAAAAGGTAGCCGTTGTCGTCTTGAAATAGACAGTCACCATCGCACCAGGGCGCACAGCAGGGGTATTAGGTATCTTTATAAGTAGCTGTCTAATAACTATTGGACTGCTATGGAGGGACAAAGAGACAACCAGAACCGACCAAGAAGGATCGTCGGTCCCGCGGGGCCGGGCCTGTGGTCCGGATCTTAGTCGACGCGGATGGCACTGTACAGTCGCCGGACTGCCCAATACGTCGCGAGGAAGCCGATCGTTCCTGTGGAAGGAGGTGGACACATATGAGTCAACAGCAACATCACGTACACGGTATACGACGAAGTCCAAGCAAGCCGTACACATTCGTACCACACAGTGGCACGCGTGCACCATGCGGAATGCATACGGAGCGCAGGAGCCGCAAACTGAACGGACAGGCGACGTACCTGTGATGAGGAAGTCGAAAAGCGCCAGAAGAAGCAGATAGCCCATGTAGAGCACCGTGCTTGTGAACGAGTCGAGCGACAAACGCAGCGCCCAATAGACGATCCCATACGCCAGCAGCCAGAAGGCGCTCCCTCCGCCTGTGAGGAACGCGCGCCAGTGCCACCTGCGGAGTTCATACAACATGTCAGTACTCGCCGTTGTCAGGTTGATCGAAGATGAGAACAGGGTTGCGGTCGACGGCAATGCAGCGGCTTAGCGCAGGACCTTGCCGCACGCGCTCGGGAGGGGTTAGATGGACGGATAGACGCACCTGTAGTCCTCGGCACAGAGTATGAAATAAGTGAACAGGATGGTGACCGTTGCAGTCGTGAGGGCAACTATGGCCGCAGTGAGCGCTAGGAAGCCGAAGGCGTAGTACGCGCGCGACGCGAACAGGCTTGAAAGGACGAAGTAGAGCTCAATGAATGCCGCTCCTGCAGAGTCCAGGCAATCTGAGCTTGTGATACTGGAAAGCTGAGTAATTTTGACATACCGAACGGAAGAATGCCTGCGAGGATCGTCGCGGCCTGTATAGGGCGCTCAGTAGTCAGTACATTACGGGAGGAACATAGAGAGGCACTCCGTACCCATGGCCGCAGATACTTCGGCTGTGGCGGGATTTGTCTTGGGATTTGGTTCACCCGTACTGGATGCGCGACAGCCTGCGGGTTGTCCGAACAATCAGTCTCCCCGAGCGCTGACCGTCGCTGGAAGGAGCGCTTACACCGTGTTTCGACCCAAAGTACGACCCAACAGCGGATAGCGGTGCGGAGATGCCGAACCAGAGAATGATGACCAGCAGAATGGTACCTACGGGGCGGCAGATAGCACGGCAACACGACGGCAGCGGTCAGTATACTGAATGGGAATAATATGCATGATACACACCGAAGGGTACGGCGCCCGACGAACCCGCAGCAATGAGGAAGAGATTGAGAAGGAAGACCACCGCGAAGACGAAACTGCAAGAGCCAATTAGCGTTCGCATGGACTCCGGCCGGAAATACAGGCTGCAACATACGTCGGCATAACAGTGGCGGTGAAAAACGAATTACGCCTTTTGTTCGTTCCGCCGAGAGACGCATACACCCTACTTGAGATGTATCCGGAGATCCTTCAGGGATGACAGCGTCAGGTTGGTTCTAGATTGCAGCGTGGGCGTTACATACCCGCCGAAGAATGTCCAGCATACGATCATGACTGTTGCGAGCGAGCCGCGGTTTGACGGAGAGAGGAAACCGAGTAGCGCGAAGACTGCGGTAGTTCGGTGAGTCCAGGTGCCATTGCACACATGCAGTGCAATGCTGACTTAGCGTGACGCCAACCATGGCGCATAGCTGCGCGCCGTTACCCACAAGCACGGAGAGCACCATGGGGTTCCTCGGCGTGCGGAAGATTTCACCGTGCACGAGCTTCCATCCCCAGTCTTCCTGGACGTCTTCCTACGCATATAGTCAGCATGTCGAGACTCCACACTAAGTGAAATTATGTCGGAAGATGACTCACACTCAAGTCAATGGCATTGTACCGCGAGATCTGGAAAACAACGGTAAGTGGGAGAAAAGAAGCAGCGTGTCAAGCGGCCTCACATCGCGGGAAACAGTCCGCAGTAGAATCATGGACACCATGAGGCACAGGAAAACCACGACGATGATAGAGTTGATCAGGCTGAACCAGTGTATGCGCTGGAAAGCGGCTGTGAGTAAGCTGTATAGGGAACATTGCAGCGAAGTCTTACGGGATCGAAGATATGCAAGTAGTTATCCCACCGGGTGGCCCATGGGGTAGCCGATTCCTGTGGCACACTTGTCAATCATAGGTCATGGTATCGGACGGATGGATGCGCACATTCCACATTACTCGGTAGGTATACGTGACGGTGGTGTTTTGGGTCTCACTGAGGACGAGTGCCGGGGAACTAGAACCGCAGTCAATGGAGCCATCTGCCGGGACTTCCTGTGGGCCGCCCCGACTGGTGTCGGCGGATTAGCATTCAAGACCAATAGTTTTCGTATTTTTGGCGTACCTGGTCGGCCACACGAGAACGCCAACGATGCGGAACACCCCTTCAGTCGGTTCATGATACCTACGTGTTCCCGTGCATTCATCTACTGATCATTGCAACACCAATTTGCATACTAACTGACCTAAGTACAATGTCGTAATGGTTGTGCAACGCCGGCATGTCCTGGAATTCGCCCTCGTCGTAGCCGAGGTTGAAACCCATGTCGAAGAAGAGCTCTCCGGTCTTCTTGTCTTCCTTCATCTCTGCCGCTGGCAGACCATCAATCAACCAGTTGATAGCATAGTCTTCTCGTATGCGGTCGTTGATGAACTTAGCATCGTTGGACGGGACTGTGTCTGTGCACAGGACCTTGCATGTGTCATTATCCCGCATCATGTGGATCTGAGACGCAATTAAGCACTTCACAAGAAAGCATGGAACGTCGGACATACGTCGTATGGCGAATTGAATATACGGTCTCCGAATAGGATTGACCCCAGACTCTCCGGCTCTTTCCTAGGTCCGCCCTCCGGTTTGCAGAAGTGGAAAGCCGGGTTATAGTAGTCATCTGAAACGAACCTGATTCAGCGAACACCTTGGCCGGCGTGATTGTCCAGCGTACAGTTAATGAGCGATTTCTTGGATCCATTCAAACTTCGGTGAGTAATTCCGACGCGTACGGATAGGAAGAATACGTACCAGCTTCGCATTGTCATACCCCGCAATCATAGGAGTCAGGGTGTTGACAAACAGGTCCACCTTCTCTCCATCGTGGTAATCATGAGGCGCTGCTCCCGGAAGGTAGAATGCGCGTCCAGCCGGCAGGAGTGAGAGCACGGCTGCACCAAGAAGCCAGACCCCACGAGCCATGTCCGGTGTCCGTCGGGGATCTTGTGTGAGCACCCAGTTGAGTTGTTGCAGAGCCAGAGGAGAGGGCGAGACGTGGAGACAAGCGAGCTGGCTGTCAGAGTAAGAGATGCGCGGAGTAAACGATGCGCGCCGTCAAGGTCGTCTGCGACCTGCGCACCGGGCTCTGCCCGCGACGTCTACGTCGGGCGTCTACGCGCGCGTCACACACGGCGCCTATGAACAGCTTTCGACTGACGCTCCTCCTCGAGGAACTATCTTTCGGGTTCGACAGTTGTTTGGGATGCGACAAAAACGACGATGACACTTTGCTTAGTCTTCTGTCTGTGCTCCGTCACTAGTACTGTCTCATCTTGCTACATTACCTGTAACGCAGTTCCCGCCGGTGTGCGTCTGCGTGTACGCTGGGTGGGCGATCTCCTGATTCGAGGCGTACTGGGCTACATTGGACGATGATCTCACGTCTGGCATCATGGAAGGCGGCGTAGGCGGTCGCCGGTAGTCTATTCCCTCTAGTGTCACACATCTGAAATGGCTCGAATCGTGACGCTCAGCCACAGACGCGGTTTGTCTCTGGCGCTCATCCACTCTGCACGGCCAAGCAGCGGGACTTGCGCGCCCTGCCTTGTTAGCCAGGTTGCTGTTCTATTTCCTCTTTTGTGTCACTCGGCTAACATGCATCGCGCTTCAGCAACCTGGTCAAGTACACACGGACCTCAAGGCCTCATCCCACGAACTCTGCACCGCCTCTGCTGCCCATCCGTTGCTGATGCGACTCCACGTATAGCATCGAGGAGAGAGGTTTATTTTGTCCGGAGAAGCCTGCTCGATACAGCCACCCTAGTAGTAGTACGTTTATTGCAAAGGCGCGGTTCTCCGCGACCATGACAGGTACACTGTTGCCTCTCCGGGTACAGACTGAGACACCCGAATCGGCGCCCGATATTCGCTCGCCCTTATAGTCCAGGACCAATCCTTGTCCTTTCCCCCAGTCCCCCGTCTCCCACTGCTCCTCTCTTCTGCCTTCCCGCTCCTATCGTCATCTCTATGATATGGAAAGCCTTCCTGAGGAGCTCATCTGCCGCATTTTCGACTTTCTGGAATCTGCAGGCGCGCTCTCCGTCGCGATGCTCGTCTGTCCACAATGGTACATGCGCGGTGCACGCAACCTCCATCAGCGTGTCGTCATAAATCTTCTACCTGGACTCAGTCTCAGTTCCTCCGCCACGGTCATCCGTTTCATGAAGCGCTTGGTTTCTCCCCTCTCTACCGCCCACTTCATCCATCATCTCACCCTATCGGGTTTCGCCACTATCGATATCCAGGAGCTCATACTGGACATCCTGGGACGCGCAAGAGCACTTCGCTC
The DNA here is from genome assembly GCF_003813185.1 of Lentinus tigrinus ALCF2SS1-7. Lineage (NCBI taxonomy): Eukaryota > Fungi > Basidiomycota > Agaricomycetes > Polyporales > Polyporaceae > Lentinus > Lentinus tigrinus. The sequence continues at coordinate 404,323 of NW_027137923.1, forward strand.
GCTCGACATGCACGCCTTGCAAATCCTTCAGGGCGGCATGCTCCTGCCGCAAGAAGTCTTCACTTCAGACACCTTCATGTGGAACCTATCGTCCCTGAACGCATCATCCGCGCAGTTCTGCGCATCGCTGTCGTACAATCGCCCAATAGTAGCCTTGCGCGTGCACGAGCCCATGGATGACGTCCTTCTGCGCCGCCTGACTTGCCACAAGGGTGGGTTGGCGTCCCGAATCGTCTCGCTCGAGCTCGCCCTGTCCGTTGACAGCACGGCGACTGCCGTTACGCGCATGGCGTATCTCGCGTCAACACTCGCAGAGGCGCCATTGCGGACTCTAGCCCTCCAATTCGTGTTGGATCGGCCAGGGCCCGTGGCATGGACGGACTTCAAGGTACGTCCGCGATCGGATCTGTTTCTGCCCGGGCTCAACACCGTGCTTACCCACCGGCCTCCAGCATGCGATTGGAGAGATGGGAGCATCTCTACGAAGCCTGCAGAACTTACGAAGCCTGAGTCTCGTCATCCGACCGGATCCTATAATTACGACCACCCCGACCGACCCGTCCGCATCGGGTGACCAATACCGGGAGGTGGTGACGAAACAGCTGGCAGAGAAGTTGATCACCGAGAACACGCTGTCCTCGTTAGACCGGATCGAGCTGCGGTGGCATGGTTGGACGATCCGGGGAGGGCATTTGGAGCCCTTCCCGCGAACGGAGTTGCTGAGATTACCCCACAGATGGTGGTTCGCAGACTCCGGTGGAAGATGGGTGACCTAGCCGCACAGCCGCTCGCACCTGTCCGTAGCCGTCCCTTGTTTCCAGCGGAGAAGAAGGTTAGTCCACCGTTTATTGAACAACGCCGTCGCCGACCTAATTATGATGTCACACAGACGCGCTGATCTGACCCTGTCCGACATCGTGTCTGAGGGCCCACCGCGCGACGCTAGAAGGTTTTCGTGAGCTCTATTGCTGCGTGGATCATATGCTTGCATCTGCCACTGCATCCATCGAGCGCACTGCGTTCACCTCGTGGACTGTGGTTGTAGAGAACAATGATGCCCTAACGGAGATACCATGGCTATGCTAAAAGGAATGCCGGGAGGTACAATATGGGAAGCTAGAAGCTGCGAAGGATGTTTTAAACCCGCGCCCGCAGCGAAGCATCAGCCACGACCGTTATAATGAGCCTAAGTGGTAGCATGCGGTCACAGTACTTAGCTTCAGTAGCGCGGGTCCATCCACTAAGCACTCAAGTACTGAAGTGGCGGTGTCCCTCGGGAAATGCCGGCGCTGGGGCATGCAGCCGCATGCGGCTAGACACGGCGTCCCGTCTTTCTCTTCATCTTCTCCCCTCTATCTCAGCACAGCGACCAGAAGCCCGTCAAGTGCTGTGGACGGCCGCCAGTTGAGTGGTTACACCTCTCATGACTGTACGTCGTGGCATGCACAAGACATAGACCGTCCACTAACGGCCAGAGAAAAGACATTGTGACCTCCTCAAGACAACTCGACAATTGCACACGACTTCCCAGCACTTTCCCCTTTCCCCGCTCTCGTCGGACGGCCCATCCTGTGATCTCGTACGCTTCTTCCCTTCTCGCGCGAAATCTTCAAGAACAACGCATTGTCTTCTCCCGCGTTCATCCTCTTCATCCTCGAGGGGCGATACGCGCCTCCGAACCCCTGACCTCGTGTTATGGTCGAAATAGCCTCAGATCCCCTCGCAGGCTTCCAGTTCAGTACCATCGGTCAAGCACCGTCACTTTTCGATCGAATTTCAGACGCTATACCCAGAGACGCGGGCTCTCCGTCCCCCTCGCCTTTGTCCTCGCCCAGAATGGCAGCTCCTGGTAACGCGTCCGAGTCCCACTCGCGACTTCTCAAGGCCCTTGCGCCGGAGTCCGCTCCTTTATCGAAATCCCAAGAGTCGTCATTCGAGGCCACGCAAGCTCGGCCACTGGCAGTGGCGAACGGGCTTCCTCCACGACCCTTGACCACGGTTGCGGGGCCGAGTAGCGTACCCGAGCAGCGTAGGACGCCGACTGCCTCTGTCCAGGGACCGTCACGTACACGCACTTCCGCTTCAGTCAAGCTACCTTCCAGCGCTCTGCCTCAACGACCCTGCCTTGCCCCAATTGCAACAAAAGCTCTCAGCGCCCCGTCTGGTCCAGGCGCCTCCAACGTTCTGGGACTTGGCGTAACGTCCCCCGCGTCGATGAACCCAAGTCGGTTGCTAGGAGATGATCCCATCGAGTTGTATCGCCAGCAGCTCAGGCGGCTGGAGATGGCAATGGAGGAGTATCGTCAGAGGCAAGAAGCGACACGACAGGCCATGGCGAACGAGCGAGATCAGGCGGCGCGTTGGCATGCTCGTGCGGATAACGTCATGGAGGATATGGTTTCTATGCTAGCGGCCGCGGAGCAACGCATCGCCGTTGCGGAACAACGCGCGGCACAGCTGGCTCGTTTCGAGGAGGAGGCGCCGCAATGCGCAGAACAACTTCGCGAGGCTCGTGACACAGTTGCTCGACTTGAGGAGACGAATGCAACACTACGCAAAGAGTTGGAGGAAGTGCGCATACAGGCGGCCGAACAGGAACGCTTGGACAAGGTTCGCGTTGCGGAGGCCATCGCGAAGGCCGAAGACGCCCTCAAGAGAGTAGCGACTCACGAGCACGAACGCGAACTTGGAGAAGTTTTGATCCGCAAGAAGGCACAGGAAGACCGTGCACGTTGGGAGACAGAAGAGCGCGAATTACGCGCATTCTGGGAGGCTCGAGAACGCGCACTCATGGCTCAGCTCGAAGAGCAGAAACGCGAGGCGACTGCTAACATCCATGCCCTGGAGGAGCGAGTGAAGGAACTGGAGCGTGGTGTCGAGCTGGCGAAACACCGACGTATAGAGGAGCTCTATGAAGAGAAGCGTAAGCTTGAAGAGCGACTCCAGGCGCAGATGGCACAGCAGGATCAGGAACCTCGCGCATCGAGGACAACACCCACGTCTGCGGTTGCGACGTCTTTCCCTTCTGCATCCTCGACATCTCCCCCGCTATCATCGCATCTCTCTGCAGCGCCTGCTGCCTTGCCTATGGAGCCGACTTCAGCCAGGGACGTCAAGGAGCAGCATATATCCACCTCAATGACGGCACCGCAAGGATCCGTCGTCGCCAGTCCCTCCATTGCGAAAGCTACACTTTCGACTCTTGAAGGCAAACCTCTCACGGAGTTCCCGGATCTGAGTGAGCCGCTGCTCGCCGTGAAAGCCGAGGATGAAAAGTTCGTGGTGAAACCCGAAGTGCGCTCTCCTTTACCAGACCACCCTTCCCATCCATTGCATTCACTAGCTGAACGCATGTCGATCCCGAACGTCCAAGAGCCTAGGAGAGAGCAGTCCTTGGATTACGCTCCTACCCGCGAACTCCCCGGGGACGCAATCCTGGGTAGTCCGGGAATGCCTTCAGGGTCCAGTACTTTGTCTGGTCCCACCGCCGCCTCGCATGTAGGCGAGGCCCACCCAGTATCCCAGCCTCTATCCCCCGATATTTCCTTAGGTGCAGATTCTCCTGAAACCAACGTTTCGTTCAATCCCACGCTACCCTTGTTCCTGCCCTCTTCTTCGGAGAGTAGCGTCCAACCCGCAGTCGATGTATTGGCATCTGAAGATGCTCAGGTTGCCCCCGGGCGTGATTCTGCGCCGTCCTCCGCTCGTCCCGTCGCGCCTGTCCGGATTCGACGCCCACCTCAAAGCATTCAGCAACCTTCGGCATCGCTGCCACGCCCACCTACTCCGCCAATCCAGCGAGATGGGCGACCACGATCCTGGGCTCCGAGGGGCGATCACTACTCGCCCCCTCCACGGTCCCAAGGAGAAGTTCATTTGTCTGGACGAGATCGGCACAAGCGTGGCCGAGATGACGAGATACCTACGGATGCGCCAAATTCCCGCCGTCCAAGGCTTATTATGGACTCCTATCGTCCGGGGTACCAGTCCTCGTCTCGGGAGATCCCCAATCGTACCGAACGACGTGGACGCACTCCTAGTCCTCCGCCTGTCCACGCGCGTTCCCACTTCGAGCCACCTACCCACGGGCAGCCTCACTACAATGAATACTCGTATCGCGCTCCAAGGTCGAACGAGCCCTTCTCGTACGAGGAGCAGCAGCCGCGTCCTGACAGAGCGCACACGCCTCCAGGCTCGCCGGATCACCCATACCCATTGCCCCAGTATGCTCCGCCAGAGCCGCCGACTGCTATGAACGACGCTGAAGCCTGGTCTTCCCCCCAGGTCGACTTCGCTGTACAACCCTTCGCACACGCGGGCGGCGCCAATGCGCAGCCGCGGGTCGCCCCCGCCAAGAAGCCTCCCTCCAAGAGGAACGCTGCGCCCGGCCCTCGAGAACCGCCTGTCCGATCGCCCCACCAACCAGCAGATGGATCGGAGGAGATTTCGCTCCTAGCTCGCATGCAAATGTCTGAAGACGGCGTGGCTGGAGAGGATGCAGAGGCGTATGAAAATGGCAGACGTCCCGCTCGGCGCAGACACCAGGCCCAGGATACGCTCATCGAACGCATAACCGGCGACACGGAGGACGGTGGTGGTAGAGGTGGTAGGAAGGGGCAGCCTGCGGCAAGAGGCACCAATGCCCGTGGAGGCCGAGGTCGTGGACGTGGGTCGACTCGAGGCCATCCTGGCCATGGCCCACAGCAAAACGGGACATCGCACTCGAAACCCCTAGCGGATCGTTTTTCGGACGGCAAGTCGCTCAAGGACAGGTTGACGGAAGCCAGTCATCCTGCTCAATAATAAGGTAACGTACCGACGGTGAAATGTGAAGTTTGAACGTTCTTTCTCGTTGACTTTTTTCGGCTGGCATGTTGTATTATTCGTTTCTTCCTCGGGGTCGTTTGTTAATCGTAGCATATCGTATGTATCGATCAGTCGTTGTATCAATCATTTGCAATGCGAAGACGTCTTAATTTGCGACCACACGTACTTATGCTGACGTCCCAGGTTGACACGATCTCGCCTGTCGTAGCAACATCACAGGAGTCTATGGAGCATAAAACTTAGATAACGAGGTATCTCGAGCGAAAGAAAAGGACCGTGGTGTAATAGTGCTACATCCAGATTGTATACAAGCATGATACATTCCTCGCGCTGTGCGCTCAGCTGGCGCCGCAGATGGTAAGCTCCTTCATCTCCTGCAAGACGCCCTCGACCTGATAACACCCCTTTCAGCATCGCTTGCGGTACTACACCGAAAAGGACGTACCTGAGCATCTAGTTGTCCGGCGGCGTAGTCATCTCGAACGTTGTCTGCGAAGTATCTGTACACGACCTTGTGTGAGAGCTCGTTTCGCAGGACGAGGTGAATAAGCGATCCGACCTTTGTACACCGCCCAGCTTCTCGTAACCCTCTTCTGCGAACTTGCATTGCATCCGAATCATCGCCTCAAAGCTGGGATCAAAGTACGGGATACGGAGGTCGAGCAGTTGTGGAAGCTCGGAGATGAGCTGCTCGTTCAACATGTCGAACACCTCCTTCGCCTCATCGTGTTCTTGCTGAGCCTGCGCATCGCGTGTCTGATTACATACTGCACACACGGAGGATGCAAGGCAGCTGACGTACTCGTGGAAGCTTAGTGGGGTCGTCACTGGGCTTGTTAATCAGCTTGTTCATCTTGCTCCGTGCAGCGTCGTAATCTAGGAGCTGCAGGGCTGTGAGACAGGCTGCGCGACGGCGAGCAGGAAAGGGGGACAGCGTACCTTGTGGTTGCGCTTGTTGATTTGCTCGTTGACGACGGGGAATATCGCGTTCATCTTGCCTAGAGGCTCCATGATGGTCGTGCGGTAGGGGGCTTCCTGCACAAACCGTTCGTCTCCCCCGCCGACCACATGTAGGAGACAAGGAGACGCACCAGTTCTCGCCCGACACCCGTATCCAGATCGTCCACGGCACGCTTGTACGCATGTGCCGCCATCGCGCTCTCCGAGGCCTTGTCCGCGGCGCTGTAGAAGACGTCGATGGTATCTGCTAACCGGCCCTGCGTCGCCGTCATAGCTGCCGCCGCAGTGTCAGGTTCCTCCCACTCCCCCCTCAGAACGAGCTGTACGCACCCTTCATAGCGTCCGCATACCCCTTTGCCGCCTTCTGCAGGGCCTGGCACTCCTTCTCAAACCTAGCACAGCTATTATGAGATCATGCCCCCCCCCTCCCCCCCTCTGCACGCGAGACGACGCACAACTTGTATTTGGCCTCCTCGTCTGCGAACTCGCGGTCGACCGTGCGCTCAATCTGGCCGGTCTTCTGCAGGAGCTGTTATAGCGTCGTCTCAGCCACGGCATGCTCGAAGCTGGATCCTGGGGGGGAAGAGGCGGCATTACCGAAGTTCCTGCGCGGGAGATACCCTTCTTGAAGCTACATGGTTCGTCAGCGACCCAAAGTCGATGGGTTCGTGCAGATAGAGCGACGCACCCTGTCCAACTCATGGCGTTAGTGTGGGGGGAGAAGAGAGCAGGTGGTGGGGGTGTGGAGGACAGTCAAGCGGAGGCTTCCTGCGCGATCGCAGTTACACTTATGGGCGCTCCCCGCGCTTTGATTGCCATATTGGGTCAGATATGTGCCTAAGCGCGGCTGGTGGTTCTCTTTGGAGTGACTTGGCAGTACAGGTACTCGAGTCTGAGTGAGCCACCGTGCTAACTAGTCTGTGGGGTGAATTGAAGCAACTACCGAGCATTTACTCAACATCAGCACAAACAGCACGCTGCGCAACTATCCCATCGAGTGATCAGTAAAGAGAGACAGGCAATATATGCGAAAAGCAGAGCAGAACGATCGAAGAGCGACGTCGGCTATTAACGATACAGTACAACAACAGTCCACTGAGACTCGACACGGCAAGGCAACCTACATATACAAGAGCGCGAGGAGTGATTGTACGAGTGGGAGGGGAACACAAACAAGCGAGTATGGGCTGTAGCGCCCTCGAGAGCGTATTAGAGTAAGCAAGCAAGAAGAAAAGGTGAAGAAACACGAGATAACGGAATAAAGACCAAAGTCCCTCCCTATCCAAGACGAACAGAAGTCCTAACCTAACCAAGATATGTCAAATAACATAAGTATGTGCCAGAGACGAATGCTGCCTATGACCACCTTATACATCCCTCCGTCAATACACAGTATAATCCAGCCCTTGAACCTAGCCACTCACCTATGTCCGCCATTCGCCCACTGGTCCGGCGAATGCTGTGGCCCGCCATAATCTCCACCCGGAACAGGCCCAGGATTGCTCGCACCCTGCGGCGGCGCCCGCTGTCGATACGCCTCCTCGAGCAGCCGCAGCCGCAAACACTCATGGTCGCCCAAGGCCCCGTCCTCGCTCTTGCAATACGACGCACGATACTCGGCCGGTAGCGGCGTGTGCGGACTCGGGTTCGTCGGGCTGCTGCTCGGGACGTAACTTTGCGGCGAATGCGACGGGTGACTCGGATAAACCTCGTTGTACGCAGAGGAGGGCGGAGGAAGAGACGTCCGGATCGCATGCGGCTGTGGAGGACGGATGGGGTGGTGATAGGCTGCGCTCCGATGTACGGGCGTGGCGATCGTTGGCACAGAGCTACGATGTGTCGGCGGGGCGGTTGAATGGGTGTAGAGTGATGGTGGATGTGGCGCCTTATGTCCGGGCGTAGGCGGACTAAGATGTTGCGGTAGTCGTGCAGGCTGGGAAGGTTGGGAGGGCATGAAGAAATTGAAGTCGGGTAGTGGGGGAGGAGACGCAGGCGCTCCATCCATATCCCAGAGTTGAGGAACGCCTCCGTCGAAGGAGAAATTGAGCTGGGGAGGATACTGCGCTGGGGCAGAACGTGGTATTCCAGGCTGGGACGCACGGAGGTAGTCCTGTCGGTAGCTGTGCAGATCGTAATGTTCCGGTGGGGTGAGCGGGGAAACCTGCGGATGAGAATGCCCCGACAGCGAGGCAGCGTGAGAGCCAGGGATGGGAACCGGGTTCGACTCGTAGAGTGGCATGGACCCTTGCGTGTCAGAAAAGGGATTTCTGGGCGTGTCTTCTGTCGGACTGTTGGGCAGCGCATCCCTGATTTCGTCACTGCGAGGCGCAAATTTAGACGTAAGCAATGCATCCTCCGCCCGGTGTCTATAAACCCAAAAAGACCACTTACAGCATCTCCCGCGCAAGCTCCCACTTGGCACTGACCTCCTCAAGACGGCCCATCAGGTCACCAATCTCGCCCATGACAGACGAGATCTCCTGCGACATCTGCGCTCGCGCCTCGGCTGAGACGATCCCTCGAGACATGCCGTACTGTCGAATAAGGTCCCAGAGGTGCACGAGCAAGACACCAGTGCAGACGAACGAGACATGCACGACGTTCGTGATGTTCAGCATCCCTCGCTTGGTCTGTACATCTAGGATGTACGCGCCGGCCCTGGCCGAATTCAGGCAGATTGCAAGCGCCTTCTGCGAGAACATGCTGCGCTGTGCGGACATCGGAGGGTGGAAAGGCCTTGGGCGGGGAATGCGGATGAAGGGGCGGTAGATTATGATCTGCACAAGGTGATAGGTGGTATACAGTGTTGCTGCCTGGCTTGCAAAGAAGCGATCTTCCATGTCCGGTCTCCACCTCACTGTGCCATCTGTCAACGCAGAGTTCATGACGAGAGCAATGAAAGCCGCTCACAATGGGGAGGCAACTCATCGAGCCACTTTATAAGCGCGTCATTGAGTTTCTCCAGGATCGGCTCCTTCCATTCGGTACCGCTGATGCCGAGGGCAACCTTGGACTTGTTCGGGGTGTACTGCGTGCATATGAAACATGGTCAATCGCGAAAAACCACGACTCAGACGAGCCGATCAATACGCACCAGGGTCTTGAGCGCGTACGCGATGATATGGCTCAACTTGATCCAATGCACGAACCCAGAAACGACAGAAGGTTTGCCCGCCGGCTGGTGCCATGCAAGCTCAGGGTCATCGTTCTCCCAGTACTCATCGTCGACCTCGAGCGGCAGGTCAAGGTCGAGGCTAGAAGAGCCACGAACGTGTCAGAAGTCAAATCATGCTGTCACGACTGATGTTCCCGTGCACTCACTCCTCCTCGCGCGAACAGCATGGCCTGCCAATCAGCATACTGCCGATACGGTCGAAGGCGACGAGATGCCAGTACGCCCGCTTCCAGAGCTCCTCCTCAACGGTGGGCTTGCGGCCATAGATCTTGCGTCGATGAGCACCGACGTCCTGGGCTTTGAGTACCCCGACGCTAAGATAGAACCACGACCCATGTTGCGCCACCGTTCCTCGGAAGTATTGAGCTACAAGCTTGAGGATGGAATGTCATGTGGGCAATGGTGGCGGGCGTATGCGGGAGTGAGGTGACAGGGAAGCGACAAGAACGGTTTAGCGAACGTTCAGTGCCGTACAGACTGATGAGCCCGACAAACTCACTGCGAAACTCTGGATCTCAAACAGTTCGGGAGGAAGCAGTACGCTCCTGCGCATCTCGTGTATCTCTGACAGATGGAGGGATCAAGGTTTGAGCACCATCAACACGCGCAAGACTGAACCATGTAAGTGCTCACTCATTGCAGCCGCAATGTATCCCCAGCCCGCAAGGCTCCACATGTCATTGCGGCCCTTCTCTTCGCCCTCTTTCGCCTTCTCTCTGGCTTCCTCAGGGAGGACACGGGGGTCGTCGCTCCAGCGGCTGGAGATACCGAAGATCGCCAAGCATATGCAGGCGAACCACGCGTTCTTCGTGTAGAGTTGCTCGTGCCATTGTCTGTCGAATGTCGGTCGATGCAATAACTATGCGATCCGTTCGTTCAGATATAAAGGATGTCGCGGAGAACACAACAAAGGAAACCCACCGCAAACGTGCTGTTATTGAGCTCAAAGTAGTCCTTGATGAGTTTCTCCGCGAGATCCGGATCCGGGAACGCCGGTAGCACACAATCGGGGATATGTGTCGGGTCGTCGGCACTTTCGAACTTTTTCTCCCACTATATGCAGAGTCAGACAACGCCAAACGCGCATACAACGACGGTGATCGCAACAATAGAGAAACGCACCGGTGGTAATGTCCAGAACTGAGGACGTTTGGTGCTCGTGGGAAGAGGTATCTTGACATCCGCTGGGGAGTTAGATTGACGTCCATCACTTGAGGACTCGACGATGTGCCGCTGCATAAGCTCTCTCGTGGTAGAAATGAGCTTGAACGAGCTGCTCTTGCCGTGGAAGCGGAGCTGGTTGTCGTCCATATACGAGTCCGGAGTAACTTCCGTCGGCTCCAGCCCTCGGAGAGTGAGACGCTTCATGCCGCGCACAACGCTGAGCTCGCCCAGATCGTCTGTCTCGGAGGAATCTGACAATGACGAGCACGATGCATCATGATCTGAGTTGAAAGCCGGATCCTGTCCCCCTTTCTTCCGGGCCTTTGTCTTCTTGCCTGACGCCTTGTTCCTCCCGGGGGAAGTAGTCGGACAAGCGCGGTTAGGCGGCGGCGCCGTGAGAGAGACTAGGGACTGCTTTCTGGCGAGCGTCGGGGAGTGCTCAAGAACCTTTGGAGAGTCTGACCGCGCCTTTTCGGATGAGGACAAAGGGCCAACGGGGTCGGTCTTCCAGGAATCGCGGACTATGGGTGGCCCAAGCTCTGCAGAGAAATCGGACTCTGGGCGGAGCTGCAATGGAAAGGATGGTTATTGAACGCGACAAGATTGGGACGGGGGGCGAGGAGGGTAGGACGCCGAAGAGAAATAGCCGAGGTACTAACCCGCTTGAGCAAGGCCTCCATCTTCTCAACCCGGTCCTCCAAACCAACGACATAGCTGGAAGGAAGTGAGGATCGGGGCGGTACTTGAGAGGACGAGGATGGGTCACTCACGCCTTGGGAGGGCCCCTGGGCTTGGAGCCTTCGCTGGGGACGGACGGAGAACATTAGGGCGGAGAGGATAGAGGAAGATAGGAGAATGATACACACAGATATGTACAAGACCTCGCATTGGTGATGCAATTGCTGCAGACATTGTCCGGCATTCGGGGGCCATCGCAGCGCGCCTTGCGCCTGCGACAGAAGTCACAAGCACGTTCTACTTTTCGCTTCTTGGAGCCATTTCCTTCAGCGGAAGAGTCGACAGCGTAGTAGGCGGCCGAGAACTGCAAGGCGGCCGTCGAAGCGTTTGACGGATCAGGGGCGAATTCTTCGCCGAGGTCAATGACCGCAGTGGGCTGCCCGGGTGCCCAGCCGGAAGGACCAGAGGGCTGCATGTTGCGCGCAGGCGCGAGCGGGATGCACGGGCGTGTGCGGGGCGAGGAGAGGGGCGGGGGCGGGGGCGGGAAGGCGGGACGGATGGCGGACTGGGGTGAGGGACATTTGTACAGTTCTTATTCTCGCATGGGGGATCTTCCAGGGCGCTGGCCTCGGAGGCGCAATCAACGTTCCCATTCAGCCAGTGTGACTTTCTCGTAATACACCCTTTCGTCCTAGCCACACCACGTGGCTCCCGTTCCGGCAGAAGCCTTCCCGGTATGCGGTCTACCAGCCGTCTTTCTGACAAAAACGCCCCGACTTTGCGCTCCTCGACCACGTTTCTGTCGCGGCATCCTCCCCGCGAGCCTCACACCCAATGTCCCTGTCGCGTTGGTGACCCACCCGCTGCTAAAACCACGGCGTATGTACCCGGGGATTTATGCCAATTCTGATTTTCTCCGCCCAAACGGACAGAGTCCTTGCACCTGTCTGGCACCGCCGTCGGCTCTCTCGTTTGAGTCACCCCCGCGTTGCAAGCTCGGAGTTATTGCGCGCAAGTCCGTACTTCGATCGTCGCCAGATTGCGACGTTGTCGGCTCTCGCACCCTGACATTCTGAAGACCGCGCGTGACTTTATAACGTCTGAGGGGACTCGGGAATCGATAGTCTCAGCGTCGGTGAACGCAAAACGAATAGCGAGGTTGAGCACTGGCACAGTAAAAGCATGCCAAGCTCGAGGAAATGCGGAGGAGTTAACTTGCCGCCGGCTTCGGGTCCGCCTCGTCCTGAATCTGATGCCACGTGGGTGCAGGCGCCGAACGCCGTCCCTGACCTTTCTCCGTTCCTCGTCATCACCTTGCACCCTTGCTTCGCAAGCCTGCGCGAACACTTCAGCTGACGATTTAACCACATCATATTTTCCAGCTTTCCCGGCGTCGCTCATACCAGACATACCTGGACAGTCCGTCGACAGCACCCGGAGTCTGTTCCCAGTACGCACGCCATTTCCCCGTCACCGCCCGTCCAGGGTGTCTTCTGACCCGTTCCCAACAGAGATCGCATACGCACCGTGCGCACATCTGCCCATATCAATCCTTCTGCTCTGTTCACCTGCCGTATTCTGACAGCCTCTCCTCTCCGAATTACGCAGCCATGTATTCCTCTGCGATCAGAACCCTTGGGCGAAGCTCCCGAACCATGATCCACCTCAGGATGATGTCTTCTGGCCTCGTCCGCCCAGCGCCCCCTCCTCTTCCCCGCGAGCAGCAGCGCGAGTTTGAGGAACTCGTCCGAGCCGCCCAGGCCCCCCTCTCCGCTCCCGGCAGGAGCCACGCCGCCCAAGAAGAGGCAGACATGGCCATGCATCCTGATGCACGCGCTCCGCTGCAGCCTGAGTTCCAGGGCGACGTCAACCCTGCGACAGGCGAACAGGGCGGGCCCAAGCGCGAACCAGTAGGAAAATGGGGCGAAGGCGACGGCGACTGGAGCTTCAAGGGACGGGTATCTGACTTCTAGCGTGCACGAAGCAGATGTGTAAACGTACTAGGGCAGACACGAATTGCCGTGTATCAATTGTCTTGAAATTCGGCTGTTTCGTTGACACTGGCAGTCCGACTTTGTGAGAGTTGGAATACGGACTATGTAGACACTGACATCAATTGGTAAGTACTAGCCGAACCATGATTATCTCAGTCGTGGTCTCGCAGACAAACAACTGTTGACTAACTCATTACTAGGCCTCTGAGCGGCCTGTTCTCCGATGTTTCACTTGCCCTCGGCCCCGGACGCAGGACGAGTGTGCGCCTTTCGACGGATTTGGCGGAGGCGGGCGCTCCCGTGAGTGCATCTATAAGCCGCGTAACCGTAGTTTGTCAGAGCATTTCTTTTCTTGGCCATATACGCCTACGATATCTTCGGAGCAACGACCACAGTCAGTCGTCTTAGGTTCCGTAGTCCAGCTATTTGAGAGAGTCCGCGAGTACCTATAAGCCGTGAGAGCGAACTCCCACTGCTATTTCTTGCATGTTCCGACGTCTTGCCCCTGGAATAACCCTCACTGTTGCACGCGCTCGACCCTTCACACCTTCTGCTTCTCTCAGACTCGCTCATTGCTACTATCGGAATCACTCACCCACAATGTCGGATTATGACGAATATCGCTGGAATCGGGTGAGCTTTTGTCTGACTCCCATGGGTTTCTCCAGTATGCTGAATCATATCTACATAGCTTTCGGAGGGAATGTCCTACTTCCACAATCACTTCAAACACGAGTGTACGTCTACCGTTATAAAGATATCCGAACGCAAGCACTGATCACCCGTCACTCGATAGTCAACGTCCTATACGAGGTACGCCTCAGCTTCCAACGTGGTTCGATCGTGCATCGCTGAGCGTACGATAATGACCTTTGCAGCTCGCCGATGGGTCGTTCAACAAGCGAGGGATGTCCCTACCGTCGTACCTCCGCATGGCCACCCAACTAGGAAAAGGTCCAGTTCATTCCAACCGCAGATCTAGCGCTAGTAGAGGCAGTAGGAACTGATCTGCAAAGCGCTCCAGGCCTGACCGTGCATCACACGATCGAAGAACGACACATCTTCCCCGTCCTCGCAAAGCGAATGACTGTATTCCAGGACAACGACGTCCACCTCAAGTCACACGAGGCCATCCACCACGGTGGGCACCATGCAATGTACCCTCATGCTCCCGTCAACCATGCTCATTATCCAAAACTCCGACTTGTACAGGCGTGGAAGAGCTCACAAAGAAAGTCCGCAAGTGGCTCGACGAGCCGTCCACGTACGACCCGCAGGAGATGCGCGCGTGCCTCGATAGCTGGCGGGAGGTGCTCTTCAGCCACCTTGACCAAGAAGTGAGTACAACTTGTCACGTCAGGGCCGTAATGCAGATAATTCCGATCGGAATATCACTCTCGTTGGCGAAACGCGAGATGCTGACATACCGCCCGAAAATCAGGTCAAAGATCTTTCCGGGGAAAACATGAAGAAATACTGGACGCTTGAGGAGGTCGAGCGGATACCGATGTGACACCCTCGGATGGGTGTCCGAGCCCGAGCCCGAGTCCGGCCCGGGCTGCACGGTTTTCCCGTTCTCTCCGGCGGACGATCCCCCGGAGCACGGCCAGGTCCAGTACGACAGAAGAGCCGAGGCTTCTCCGAGTGGTATGCAGTGGCTGCTTTATTGCCGAGTTTCGGGTGTACTCTACAATGTGATCGCTATCGCAGAGTGATGCAGAAGAAGCCCCGAATTACGGTCTGCGAGACGTATGTAGTGTCTCGGAATGCGCACGGACTCGAGCATGGCTTCGAATTTTGCGGCTTGTGGGATGCCAGGATGCGACTTTTATGCCTTTAGTGGGTGTCTCGACGTACTCTGATGTATCTGGACGGCTGCTGACCTAGAGCTCGGGTTGAATCCTCCGAAATAGGTGGTGCAGTTGACGTCCTCATGCTGAATATGATTATTGAGAAATCTCCGGTACTCGATGTCGCCTCCCGAAGAATTCGCTCCTCTGACTCGAGCCGCCTAGGTTCTTATGGCAAGTTATAGTACGTTTCTTCACCCTCGGAAGATGCCACAGCATGTTGGTCCCGGACTTGCAGCGAGCGGGCGATATCGGAAGCCCGCCATCAGACTACGAAGGTCGCGGGGTCCATGTCATGCTCAGGCGTGGTCTATCACTGCAGACATGAGCATCGATCAGCTCGAATGGGACAGCTCAGCCTACCTTCGGGGTAGTTGCGCGGAACTTCTAACAAGTTGGCCGTCTTCGGGAAGCACGACTATGTCCGTGCCCTCCTCTAGCCTCTTCGCGGTCTTGACCATCTCCCCTCCTATAGTCCGTACATGATTGCCCGCTTCCTCTCGACAGCGCCCAGATTGCTTCATGTCCCCCCCCCGTTTCGTTTGCTCCCATTGCGATCTTTCCCGACCCACAACAACATTTCTGCGACCTTTGCAGTGCCTCACCCATCCGGACGCCGCGGCGTCCTAGGCCACGGCGGTGGCATCCCATTTAGCCGCCGTGAACTTCGTACGGGTGAGAAATACCGCCGCGGTAAGCATCACAACTCAACTCAATACCTCTTCCCTAACGAAGAACTCACAGTCGTGTCTTCGGCGGAATTCGTATCCTAAATCGCGGCCCCACATACTGGCCTCGTGTAGTCAGTCGCTTCTGGACTGAACGGAAGCTACTCACGAACTTGCTGCATGATGCGTTCCGTCCGCCAGGTGCGGCGGCCACGCAGATCCAGCTCCCCGCCGAAGCATTGCCTGCTGCGCACCTCAGGTCCATCCGCGACTGTGCTGGCCGCACGGAAGGCACCCTTTCTTGGAACACGAAGACGACGCAGCAAGAACGGAGTCGCCTTTGGGAACGGTGCGGAGCCTGTCTGTATGACGTCACCGCATTCAACACTGTGTACTTGACTAAACGTCGTGCGCAACAAAGGAAGCGGCCTTTGCGCTTCTCTGCCGGGACCATCGTCGAGTCCCGCGGACTACGAGAATTCAGCGGCTTAGCGAGAAGAGCGACATGTTGGAGGCACTGTCGGAGGCATCTAGTCAGGGCGGCTGACTGGAGGAGTTGTACGTGTATGGCGATTTTGTGCAGAATCACTAACATCTTTATTCCGACTAGACCATTAAATCCAGTAAATTAGTAACCCTTCGTCGCTTCCGCGAATGTGTCCATCTCGTGGCCTACTTCGTCGCACTCATATTCGTCTGATGCGTCTTCTTCAAGCCGTTCGTCCTCAAACCAGGTGTCGCCCGGGGAAGGAAGCGACGACCCCAACGAGCCAATTGCCCTGGAAAAGTGGATGGAGTGCTGGCCAGCGGACGAACTGGACAGTTGCGAATCGGCTTGATATTGATGGATTCCTTGCAGATCGAGGAGGAATCGCGATACAAGGATCGTGGTGATTCTACGGCGGAATCGCAGACTAGCATTAGCAAGCAGCGACGTAGTCCAGTAACAGGTACTTAGAACGTACGGGTCCGTGAAGAGCGTGACATAGCTGATGGATGAGTTCGTATCGGAGGCGATCTGAGGCAATGTGTCATGATAAGTGTTTGCGGGGAACATACTCCAATTGCAGCAGCTTACCGAGAGCATGGTAAAAAGCAGGTGGAGAACGTTCAGAATTGCGAGGACACTGCAAGGACAAGGTGAGTTAGGCAAAGATTCGGAGGAACTTGGAGGCAAGTTGGGGAACCTACAGAAAGTACAACGTTCCTGATATAGTGTCCCGGTCTGAGTCAGCTCAGAGACAATGGGAGCACAAACGAACGGCGCACCATCTCGAAGAAGTGTTCCTGAATAAGTATCATGACGTTGGGTCTGTTCACCGGTGCCGACGGCAATTCGCGCCAATTGAGTGGTACGATATGCTGTGCGCCAGGTTACGCCCAAGACAATGAGGTCCGCAACGATGAGACAGGTCCTAGAGGCGATAGTGACTAGGGGGTAAGTCAGGACATCTCGAACATGAAGTGAAGAATTGGACTAGCAGGTTACGAACAGCTGTGGAGTCCGATTTGATGAGTACGATCACGAAAGTCTTCGACTTGAACTTGGGTTTAAGTTGCCGTACTTACTCTTTAGCGAGCTGTAGCGTGGGTACAAGCACCTCATTGACGCATCCAAGTATTGGTGTTATTTCGGTGCTCAACCAATGATAACCAGCCTACATGAGATGAGAATCACCAGTGCGCGTGTGAAGGAATTCAACTTGAATGGAACTCACGAAATTGATCCCTATAGGCACGGAAGACAACAAGAAGACGAGCATTCCCAAAGCCGACCCGAGGTGCCAGTGATGCGGGCACAGCGCGTATGTTCGTAAGCCAGAAAACACTGCAGCAACATTTTCTGAGAACCAGCGCATGGAACTTGCCATAGGAGAACTGACCTGCCCATGGAAAGTAAGATAGCAAGAGAAACGCCCGGTCGGCTCTCACAAGGATGGCACAGCTGGCGCCGAATGCAGTATCAGTCGCGCATTGAATGGACTTTCGACCGAATGCTACACCTCTGCATTGGTATCACCGTGAACTGTCATGAATGGTATAAAATTGTGGGATGACGAACCTTGTCAGACATCGGGTTCGGAAGTGAGGACGTCTGAGACAGCAGCGAGAGATATCTATTGGTCAGAAAGAGGACAGACGCTCCAGTGAGCCTTCCTTTCCAGAAAAGGTTGATCTCCCGAGGAAGCTGAAGGAAGTATTCGAAGAGTATCAAGGCTGCGGTTGAAGAGATAAACATGACTTTGAGCGACCGTCAAGCGAGTCTCGTATAATTTCATGTATAACGCTTTACTTACTAGCCGCCGCGAAGGTGCAATAGTCGCTGGTCACGCTGACGGATGTGTACCGAGTGAGTGTAATAATCGCAATATCGATGCCGGGAGAAACATACATGCTCTGGAAAGCGGAGACCATCTTGCAGGTTGAGAGCCGGGAGGGAAGTAAAGGGGAGGAAGCTGGTGGAGTCTTCTTCACAGGGCGGGCAGTTCGTTGTACCGTAGTATAAGTACACAAGTTGTGTGTTTATCCTGATCGTGGGTCACGTCCGAAGCATGACCCCCCCTTGAGTTTGATACAAACACGCTAGAAATAGTTGGACGTACATACCGTAACATATCTCCTGCGCATGCTGTCGGCTGACCTGATGCCAGGGGTTAGGCTCAATCTATTGCCATAGCGCTGCAGAAGTTTTCATGATGTTATGATTGCGAGTCTGAGGCGACCTGTATCTGGTATCAGGGGCGAAGATGAACTTTGCTGCCACTGACAGAGCGGCGATTGCAGGCACATAAGATAGGAATGGTGAGGCTCATTAGAGAGCAGATGACACCTTCGCAAAGTAGGCATAAGAATGATGGCCCTCGTTCCGACGTTGAGAGACCATTGAACAATTATGCGAAGCAGTCCGACACAACTCACCAAGTTGATCCATATAGGCACGGAAGACAAGAGGACGAGCATTCCCAATGGCCATCTGAGGCAAGGTGGGCACAGCGCAGATGTTCGTAAGGCAGAAAATACTGCAGCGGCGTTATATGAGACCCAGCGCATGAGTCATGAGACAAACTGACCAGCCCAGGAAAAGTACGGCAGCAATTCAACCACCGCACTGGCCTTCAAAATGATGTTACAGCTAGGTCAAATGCGGTTTCTGTTGCGCGCCGAACGGACTCTTGACAATACAACACTCATGCGACGACGAACCTTGTCAGATGTGGGGTTTGTAAATCGAAGTATCTCAATCAGAAGCGACAGGTATTTGTTGCTCAGAAAGAGGACGGATGCCCCAGAGAATCTTCCCTTCCAGAAGAGGTCAATTTCCTGCGGGAGGTGCGCCAAATATTCCAAAAATACAAGGCTGCGTAAGAGATGGCAGGGACTTTTGAGTATACCACCAGGCTCATGCATAACGCCAAACTTACTAGCCGCCGCGACGACACAATAATTATTTGTCGCGCTGAAGGATACGTGCCAAATGAGTGTGAAAATCGCGGAATAGACATCGAGGACTTGACAACGTACATGCTATGAAAAAGGGCCGCTGTGGAGGACATCTTCTAGGATCCGGTTCACGTCTAAGCTGGCCAACCTCGCCTTTATATCGTCGAGGCCACACGAGCAAGGCGCAAGGACCAGAGCAAGAACCTTCGAACGTGGTTCCATCCATTCATCAAGGTACGACTCGTGTCGGTTTGACTGGCCCAGTACATAGAGCGGCGATGATATCTGGATAGAAGGAGATGACGAGAAAGAACGAGGTCATATGACCATGACCACGGTGACACTGAAGCCTAAAATTGTACACTTGGTAAGATCCCGATCTCGCTTCGATTCGGGGCCCCCGCCACGCTGCAACGGTCAATGCATGTTAGATTTGCTAACTAGTTTACTCGCAAGCTCGCGCCGCCCATTCCAAACCGCTGCCCTGCTCGCGCCAAAACCGATGACCAGTCAATGTCATCGCGACCACAAAGACTTACAAGTACGACCAGCGCGTAAAGGAACACAATCTACACGCTACAACCGAAGTTGAACATAAATATAATCCATAGTTCCAACGTGAACGTGAATATTATCGGCAAGTGTTCCAGTGATTCTCGTAACAAGGACGTAGCAATAGGACGGTGGTACAGTATTATCACATCTCCATCTCGGAACCATCGTCATCTATCATCGAATCCATCCTGTCCACACCTCATGCGCCCCGCGCAGCCTTGCTCAACAGCGCCCACACCGTGAGCAGGAGCAGGCACAGACAGGACATCATCAGCCACGCCTCCCCGCGGGGCTGCGCTCAGCAGCTCGAAGAGTCCCTTCTATTCAACGTCCGGCACTTGGCCACAAATCGTAACTCCACCGTCGCGAGGTCGACCATCCCCAGTAGAACGCCGCCAGGGGTCTCCACATAGCGGGGTCGCCGAGGTCGGACCTTACCCCACTCGCACCGACACTTCCAGTGGGAGGAGCGGGCCCTCGAGCCCAATGGCGCTAGCGACGAGCACCAGTTGCACCGGTCCAACGTTGCCACGGCCAGAGACTCTTGAGTAGGAATGCATGTGATGTTGAACGGCTTGAGGGCAATGCGGCCCGCGCCGGCTCCCGAGAGCGTGCACAGGCGCTACAACCCGCTACGTATCGCCTGTGCGCATGAATGCGGGAACGATACCATCTAGTCCGCAGTCGTTGGAGCTTGAAGACGCGTAGACCCCCATGAGACCTGAAGCAGAGTACTTACACCCAAGCGCACCCGATATTCATCGGACCATGCTGCTTAGGTGCGTCGTGGTATTCCGCCCCTTCCGGTGGTACCTCTCGCTGTCGTAGAACTCGTTCCGCGTTTGATCCCAGGAATACCACTTGCAGACATTGCCCCGCCCCGTACACTGGTAGCAGTAGAAGCTTTCAGACAAGTTAGACGTTTCACCCAAATGCAGAAGTGCGGAGGTTGCATACCAGCCCGACTCGCACCGCGAAAGCCACGCATCGACGCCCGAGTTCCACGTACGCCTCTGACACCACTACCGCGACTAACTGTCTTTGCCGCCTCAGCCTTCTCCCGCTCCAGTCGTTCACGCTCCTCTCGTTCCTGGCGCTCGCGCTGCTCTCGTTCTCGCCGCTCTCGCTCTTTCTGCTCGGCGAGACGACGCTCCTCCTCTTCGCGATGCTCTCGCTCTATCCGCGCTGCCTCTTCGCGCTCGAGCTGTTCTTCGTCCTATACGGTATTTATGAGATTGGGGACTGCGCACATGGAAATGAACACTCACCACGTCAGCACCTTGCCATCGCTCATCCAGGATGAGTTTCGTAATCTTCTCGGATCTGGACAAGATGCGGACGTATTTGTCGAGCAGTGCATTCGTGTGTTCTAACCGGGTGGCCACTCTCTAGAACCAGTGGCGATGGTGCAGGTTAGGGATACAAACATACTGGAAACAGCCCATGTACTCACATCGGTACTAGACTTGGTCTCACGCAGCGCATCCTTATACACCTCGAAGGCAGAGTTCAACTTCTTCAGCATGAAGAGATCGTGCTGCAGCTTTTCCTCGCGCGTCTTCACGGCAAGTCGCCTCGCCTTCTCTAAGTCTTCCTGCGTCATCGTTGCGTCCATTCCACCTTCGTCCTCCTCCACATCATCGTCCGCAAGGGCGCTGTCATCTGGCGGAGGCGCGAGCAAACTGAATGGCCGTCGCCGCGCAGACTTCGACTGAGGTCGATCAGACAGAGAGAGCTCTGAGATGGAGAGATCGTCTCCCCCGGGGCCAGTGCGAGTCGAACTTGACGAGCTTATGTCTGGGGTAGGTTCTGAGAGTAGTCGAGAACCACTAGCAGGCATTTGGAAGTCGGATATATCGAAGGAGTCCATGTCATAGAAACGTCGGTGGTCGATGGGAGAGAAGAAAGGTGTTTGGCCCCAGCACAGATCCACCAACAAACGCGCGTCGCGCCCAACTCGCGATCACGTGGCTTCGTTCTAGGACAATGACACTGTCACACTCGCGCTGTTCGGTGTCAACCACAGTGCAAAGAGACAGGAGATGGGGTCATAATCAATTCTGCAACAACTGCAAGGAAGAGTATGTATGAAGATAGCAATGAAAGTAATAAGGTACAGCAAAAGTGAAGAATCCACACAGAATCCCGCGGCGTCCACTGCAAGTCAAATCCCGCATGTAACGACCGTCACTGCAAGTACAGTTGCTGTACTTCGCCCTGGGAGAAAGGAAGGTTGCACGCCGGACATTTGCGTTGTCGTGTTGCTATCCGCGCGTCGACGCACGCTCTGCAGAATGCTGAATGCAAGTGTCAGTGAAGGACAGCAGAGATGGTGCGTGGAGATACGCACTGTGCATGCACTTGGTGATGACAGTATTGCGCATGTTCTGCTGACACGTTGAACATTTGAGCAAACTCTGCAAATGGCGTTAGATGTGACACGAGCAGCGTGGTTTGACGATGCATACCATGCACAAGTCTAGCTCGCCCTGGAGTTCTACCTCCTTGTCGCTCGACTCGGACGAAGCAGGAGCCAACTTGAGCTTCGCTGCATGCTTCTCAGCGTCCTTCTTCGTCTTCAAGAGGCTTTCTTCGAGCTTCCGGAGTTCTGTGCGCTTCTGCTCGATTGCTTTCGTGTTCTCTGCGAAGGCAACTCGGAGCTGTGACGCGAACGTCAGCTATCGGGATGCCGGGAGGTGAACCGCCAAACCAACCTCATCTGCACTCTTGCGCTCTCCTTGCGCACGGAAGTGCCACTCGTTGACTTCGAACTCGAGGGCATTCCCGCGCTCCCTCTGCTCCTCCGCCATCCTCTTCCAGAGCACAACCTCTTTCTCCAATGTACCCTGCACATGCGAAGTTAGACGGTTGCTTCGACAATAGCGTACCCGGGAGACTTACTACTCGGCTGGAAAGGTTCTTCTCGGTTTCGCTCAATTTCTCGATGGCCTTGGCAGCTCTGTCGAGATTTTGAGCGAGCCGCTTGCGCTCCCCATCGCTCGCATCCTTGTCACGCATACACAAGAAGAACCTGTTTTCCGCCTTGGCTTTCTGCGGAGACTAGTTCAGTAATTTGGGCAGAAGATACCACGTGAACACGTACCTCAAGGTTCACCTTGCCGATTCGCTCGTCCGCAGCGGATAGATCGTAGACCTTCTTCTTCAACTGCTTCTCGAGTGCCTCCCAGGCAGCAGAGAGCTTGTCCAGCTCGCCGTATATGGCCGTTTCGGCTTGTTCACGCTGCCTGTCCTGCAATTGGAGCTTGTCTAGTTCGTCCTGCTTCCGCTGCAGCTGCTCGGAAAGCTGAGCTGTCTCAGGAGGCATGGAAGACGCGTCGCCATACACGGTCTGGTACTTGTCCAGCTGCTTTTGAACATGAGCGAGCTGTCTCCGGACTTCAGCCTCGTTTTTGGCTGCGTCTCCGTGGCTAGCAAGTGTCTTCTCGAGGGCTGCAACACGTTCCTCTGCAGCACTGGTACACGATTAGTCAGCTTCAAGTCGAATCATAAGACTACTGTACATACGAGAGCCGTCCCTTCAGATCCTCGACGTAAGACTGGTCTTCAGACGTGCTCTGCCAAAAGAACGCCATGAGATCCTCGTCACCTGCATTAGCAGCCAGACGAGCTTTCAGTCTCTTCGTCTCCGACTCGAGAATGGCTATGCGGTCCTGCGTGTCATTGAGCGTCTGGTGTTTTCGTTCTCACCAAGTTAGGACATACCTCACGAGCCTCCGCTAGCGCCTTGAACTCCGCGGCGGTAGACAATCTCGCTTTCTCTTTCTCCTTCCGCTCATTGTTCTCCGCAGTGACTTGATCACGTTGCGAGCGCAGGCGGAGTATCTCGCTATCTCGTTTGCTGAGAGTCTGCTGCAGTTCGTTTACGGCAGTGTCGTTGGCAGACTACAGCCTGCTTAGTATATGCACTCTTGATACCTGAAGTCGCGAACGTACCTTTAGACCTGCCTCGAGGTCAGAACGAGAAGTCATGAGGTTGTCCAGCTGTTCCTTCAGCTTGCCCGCTTCAACCTGTGATTCTTTGGCTATATGGTCAAGCCGAGAGGCGCGTTCTTGAAGAATCTTGTATTGACTAGACTCCGTGACGAGCTCATCGGGGAGAGTCTTGAGCTGTACGGATCTCGTCAATAAGCAAGGGCGCAGACGGTATATACAGTGGAGGACTACACACCTGCAACTGCGCCGTCTGCAACTGTAGCTGCAACTCCGTGTTCTCCCGTGTGAGCTCCTCAATCTTTGTTTCGCGGAGACTGGCTAGGTCTTTCCATTCCTCAGAGTCTAATGAGTAGGTTCCATTAACGGGCGGCGGCTACGTCAGGTCAGGACATGTGGCATGCAATATTCTTAGAACCAACACTCACTCCAGGGGATGAGACCATCTCTGTAGTCGTACTGTCAGTCGGCTCTTCCTTCGCGACTGCGTGTCCCGGCGTCAACGACTTGCTCTGCAGCCGATCTGCTCGTTTCTCGGCGGCCAATAGCTGTTCATAATAGCTCTGCCTCTGTGATTCCGAGTCACGCAATCGCGCGCGTACAGAGGACAACTCCGATTGAAGAATGGCGCGCTATGAGAAGTCAGAATAAAGATTCGTCAGCAGGACATACATAGCGTACCTCAGTCTCCGCCTCTTGGCACCGCGTCAACATATCCTCACTGGATGGCCCACTATGATTCTGAGAACTGATGCTGACAAATGCCTTGACAATGTCCGAAGTTGTCTGCATCTTGTCTCGGAGGACTTTGATGTACTCTGGGTCGGCTTCGGACGAAAGACGAGCAGTAAGGTTATAGATGCCTATATGCGAAGAGTGTGAGTACCCCGTGCCTCGCAGGCCCAGCACCGGAGAACGACTCGCCTTCAGACTCTTTCTCGAGTGAAGGGAGGTCCTCCGGCTTCACGAGGGAGCGAATTGTCCCAATCAACTGCGCACGGCATGAGGGGCGGAGTCAAACGCGTGTCACTGGTGCTCACCTGCGTCCAGCATGCCTCCAGAGCAGCCAGTCCCGCTTGGCACGTATTGAACCGCCTCTCCAAGTCTGCTACTCGCGCCTGACTCCTCTCCGCCTCGCGCGAATAGTGCCTCATTCGCCTAAAGATGGCTTCCTTCCGGAACAGCTAAATCTCGCGACGTGAGTCTCACACAGTACAAGCACAAATCAATAATCACAGCACCTCAATGTTGTCGCCCTCCTTGGGCTCGTCACCACGGGATGTCGTCGTTCCGTTAGGATGACTTGGCGAGGCACGGTCGTCCGAGACAGCTCGTTTCTTGGCCCGTGACTGTTCTGCATCGTCTGCGTGTGGTCTCTTCTTGGTTTCCATGGCTGAGAAGGGGGAGAAACTGGTGTTGAGCGAGCAAAAACACCAGCCACAGTGAGCTCGAGAAGGAAGTCGACGACCAAGGTACTCCGGCCAATTTCGAACTCCGCAAAATGTTTAGCGTTGATTATAGGCGCCCATTCCTGGTTTGTGCTCCTTCATTGTTCTGGTCTTTCCTGGGCCCCCTCACCCTTGCTCTGAAGTCCCAGCCCTGGGTCTGTCCAAGTCTCGCTGTGCTTGGATCGCCCTCCGATGCCGGTCGATTTTTCACGGCAATCCTGGCTATTGATGCATTTACCAATTTCTTGCAATACTCATCCTCGCACGACAAATCTCCTTGAGCTCAAAGGTCGCGGTACGACCACTTGAAGCTGCAGGACCACAACAGGTCGCATTCGGATGTATTATCGCATCAATAGTTTTGCAATACCGCACAGCATTCAAGAAGTCCATCCGCTTGCACAAAGTCCGTAAGTACTTCACTCCAGAATGGTGAATTGCTAGCCGAAGTTGCCTGAGTCACCGTATACTAGACTATTGCATTAGTTGCGTGTTTGGGGGGCTCCCTCTCGGATACTCACGCAAGATGCTGTAGTCGTGGTCAGGTAGGACCCACGGCACGGTCACTTGGATCCGGCCAAGCATGATATCGAAGTTCGTCTCCAAAATCACTGCCAGTAGCTTGTCAGGATCTT
Organism: Lentinus tigrinus ALCF2SS1-7; assembly: GCF_003813185.1. Classification (NCBI taxonomy): domain Eukaryota; kingdom Fungi; phylum Basidiomycota; class Agaricomycetes; order Polyporales; family Polyporaceae; genus Lentinus; species Lentinus tigrinus. The sequence goes on from NW_027137923.1 coordinate 429,669, forward strand.
CTTGAAGACTTACTCAAGTATATGAGACGCACGAGGGGTGGTAATGTTCCCTCTTCCTCATGAAGATCCGGTCGACGGGGTTGATGATGTATGGCGGCGGGTCTGACACGTCCCTGCGAGTCCTCAGTGAATACTGAGATGAGCTCTTCGAGAGTGACACTCACCAGGTGACATTGTGTCTCTGTCCTTTGTACCATACTGTGCCTGCATGGGGGTAGAGGACCGGAGGATCGAAGACGTCCTTCCGATCGTGAGTACCTAACACCCCTGCTGCTCCCAGTTGGCAGAGTAGGGCAAGCATCACGAATAGAACCACCACCGACCTAACTAACGATGTTGTTCCGCCACGCATATCCAAGGCTGTTCGATGTCGAGGATGGAGAGTAGTCGCGGGTACGTAATGGTTTACTTTTCATCCTTATAAAAAGTATTCTTACGTCCTTGACAGGATTTCACAGACTCAGGCCATGACACGACCCGAAGTCAACCTGTCCAGCTGGAATCCACATCCCATCTAGACGATGTCCCTCGGTGCTATTGGAGTTGACCTCGTTCGCGAGATGAACCCGGGTGTCTGCCTGGGCGTGTATAGCAGATAACATATACTTGTAGTTGAATACATCTGCGATCACTATCTCCGAACCCATCGTGAGACCAACGGGCGTTCCGCTCGTCGTCCATAGCGCGGAGCTAAGGGCATCTCCCTCGGGTTCTGGTAGACGCTTTGTATCGCTCATTCTTTCTGGGCACGTCCGCTGACATTCCTCCACCAGGTCAGAAGCAGCGTGCATAGCGCCAGGTTCATGTTGTTCCCGTGCTCGACCCCTGTCCGCCGTGGGACGCACAAGATGAAACCGCATACGATGCGCTTGCACCTCCGCTGCCGGGACCAAATGCCTGCTAGCTGCGCGCTATTGTTGTCGGCCGTGTGGGCACGGTAGCCGTAAGTATCCCGCAACTTTGACGTCGAAGGTCTGCAGTATGAAGATCCCGGAGAGCTTCCCAGCATGCCCATAATGGGCGTCTTATCGAAGGTGCCGTGCATATATTACGCGAACAGAGGAATACGTACTCTCAGAACGCTGTAGCCATGGCGTACCCTCTTGCACTGAGTCTCGTCGCTGCAGGTCTCATCCTCATTCTACTCCGTTCCCGCCGGTCCAGTCGCCGACGTGGACCTCTACCTCCTGGCCCCAAACCCCTCCCTCTCCTCGGGAATCTGCTAGACATCCCTAAAGATCAGCCTTGGATCAAGTATAGGGAGTGGGCTGGGAAGTATGGTGAGCAGGCTCCCGACGTGAGGTCACTAGTTAGTTGACGTTTGGATTCAGGGGACATCGTCAGCCTGCAGCTACCCGACAACCAGCTGTTAGTTATCTTGCACTCCCAGCAGGCGGCAACAGATCTCCTAGACAAGCGTTCGGCTACTTACTCAGATCGCCCGAAGTCTCTCGTCGTCGACTTGTATGTTTATCTCGTTGATCACATGCAGCGATATACAACTGAACCGCCTCATGCACTCCTCCAAGGATGGGGTGGAGCTGGAATACGCCGCTCCTACCGTACGGCGAAGAATGGAGACGGACGCGCCGTGCATCCTGGCAGCACTTCACAACGAAAGTTGTCTCCAAGCACCACCCCATCCTCCTCCTCGAGACCCATCGCTTCCTCCGTCTTCTGAAGGCAGAACCAGACCGGCTTCGTGAGCACATGGAATTGTAAGTAGTCTATCTGCAGTAACTAGTGGTTGCATGCTCATGTCATATGATAAGTTCATTCGCGGCGGTCATCTTGAAGTCCATGTATGGCATCGACATAACTCCCGAGGATCCGAAATACGTCTCTTTACTCCATGATGCACTCGAGGGTCCCACTGAGGGTTTCATGGCGGGTAGCTTCCTTGTGGAGAACATTCCGCTCCTACGATATGTTCCAGCATGGGTTCCCGGTGCAGGCTTCCAGAAGAAGTTCGCCCGATGGAGACGTCTCGTCGGCGACCTGCTCAATCTGCCCTTTGCCGAGGCGAAGCAAGCATGGTTACGTGGAGAAGGGAACCATTCAGCTGTCCACGAGATGCTCGAGGCGATCTCCCAGGCAGACCTTAGCGAGGAGCAGGCAGCTGACGAGGAACGAGTTGCCAAAATTGGTGCTGCAAATACATACGCTGCCGGAGCAGATACCGTGAGTCCCTTACTTGTTCCCTTACTTGCCAGCTGTTTCATGCCCGCGTCAGACCTTCTCTACACTGCTGTCGTTCTTCATGGCTATGGCGATGCACCCCGAGGTCCAGAGGAAAGCTCAGGCTGAGCTGGACGCAGTCGTCGGTCTCGATAGGCTCCCCGAGTACGGTGACCGGGAGTCGCTGCCCTATGTGAATGCCGTGTGCAAGGAGGCCCTCCGGTGGCAGAACGTCGTCCCGCTTGGCGTCGTGCACAGGTCCATGGCAGATGACGAGTACAATGGCTACTTCCTGCCGGAAGGATCGCTGATCCTCACCAACGTCTGGTCGGTTGCGTACAGCGGTCTGTGGCACTGAAGCTGAAGCTGATCATGACTCTGCGTGTTAAGGTCGATCCTGCATGATCCAAACACGTACCCGAACCCAGACGCATTCGTACCTGAGCGTTACCTCAAAGATGGCCTCCCGAACCCGGACACTCTCGACCCAGGCGACGTTGCATTCGGCTATGGGCGCAGGTGAGCACCGTGCATGCCAATGTGGTTCCTTACGGCCTTCACTAAGATGGAGGACCTTTCACAGGATATGCTTAGGTCGGCATCTCTCAGACGCGTCCCTGTTCATAAACGTCGCCTCGGTTCTGCACGTATTCAACATTACCCCGCCGCTGGACGCCAACGGAAAACCGAAGAAGGTTGAAGTCAAGATGTCTACCGGATTCCTATCGTAAGTGGTATATCAGACCGGTCTGATCTCGCTGAATCCCTTGCCATTTCGTCACTGTACCTAGGTATCCGTCTGGTTTCACATGTACGATTGAGCCTCGTTCACCATCGGCTGAGGTACTGTTGCGCGAATGAGTAGCTATCCCGGTTGACAAGGCTTCACCATATTAGCTGTTGCTCTCATAACATATCTGTTTCGCAGACAACGAACTCGATAGTCTGAGCAGGAAAGCGTAGATTAAGACAACATGCGTCGACATTATATGACTGTAGCAGATGGCCTCTAGGGGCCCATGGTAATACCACATCAACGCTTGACCCAAGTGTACTGCAAAGAGTGCCGGTGTGAGAAGGCGCGACACGAGACGAACCGGAGAGACGTACCGCCTTGCGAGCCTTAGCCCTACCAGTCTTCTTACGCTCAACCATACGAGGATCACGCTTGAGTAGTTTGGCTGGGGAAGACACATCACTTTAGCTCGGGTACGGCGGTCAGTGTGGATCAACGAACCTTTGCGCAGGAGAGGCTCAGAATCAGGAACATGTGCGGCGAGGGCCTTGGCAATCCCCAAGCAAACTGCACCACTCTGTCCTGTGCTGCCACCTCCTCGGACGAGAGCAAAGACGTTGAAGGCACCAATGAGACCCGCAACCCGGAAGGGCCGCACGATGCGCTCACGGTCACTGACATGGGGGCTGCAGTAGATTCGAATCACGCATTTGTCGATGAAGTAACGAAAAATGCACTCACAAGTACTCGGCGAGGGGAATGTTGTTGACGAGGATGTTGGTGGTAGGCACCTTGACGGGGGCAGGAGCAAGGGACAAAGGACCTTGCGTGAAGCCCGAGATACCCATTGCTGGCGTGGACGATGCTGGTGCACTTGATGCAGCTGCTTCCGAAGACACGGACGACGAGGCGACTGGCTCGTCCTCTGGTGACGGTTGCGCCGCGATGACCCAGACACGCGCGGTACTCTCCTTCCTCCGCCCGATTGTGTACGACCGCCCGAACTCGTCAAACTTGACCGGCTTCCTCTTTCCCCGAGCAAGGATGGCCTCCTTGTTATCCCGCTCGAATACATCCAGGACGTGCTGGATGCGTTCGGCCAGCTGTACGTGACCGGCTATTTCCGCAAGTCGACGATACTCGTTCAGCTGGTTGAGCTGGGTGAGAAAACGGCGGTAGCGTGACGTTGTGAGGTTGGCGTCCATGAGCTCGGCGAGGTCGACCTTGTTCTTCCATACCGGACGGAGAGGTGGCAGGTTTTCTCGGGCGAATTTGGGAAGGGGGAGAAGCTGGAGCTCCTGCAGGGCGGTACGAGTGTGCTTGGCAGCAGTTTCAAGGGCAAGAAGCTGGTCGTAGTAGTTGGCTCGGCCGGTGTAGAAGGTGGGGGATTCGGGTTTTGGTTTCGGAGGGGGTGCCCTAGCCCGCTGGAGGCCTTCCAGGGAGGCAGGAGGGACATACGCCGCGGTCGCGTATGCCCTGGAGCGAAGTGCGCTCCTCCAAGCGACATGTCTGGCGACGTTCATGGCGAAGACGACTCACCGCGACCAGACCGTGACCAGCGTCGTCCAAATGCGCGTGCTCGCTGTCGAGTACGATGTGCAAGGTCACCCAAGCGCCAAGGGCGACTTTCAGTGCCGTGGGATCAACCTGCCTTTCCGGACGACTGCGAGTGTCATAGACCGGCTCGCGAACCTGAACGCGCCTTGGACATCCGCGACGTGTAACTCCTTTCTTGTTGTCTATATCTCGGAGCGGGTCTCTCGACACTTGCAACTCTCTGCGGCTCTGCGCGTCGACACACCAGACCATAACCAGCAGGCACTTTGAAGATGGCACAGAACTTCTCTGGTGCTCTGGCGACTTGGAGGGGTACGCAAGGCGTGCTATACCACAGCGGAGAAGGCGTTGATGAATGAGCAGATGTGAACTTCTCTGAGCTCCAGATACTGCTCGAGAAACAGAATACCGAGGTCATAGAGAATCAGAAGGAGAGCTTGGTTGGGCGTAAAGCATTAGCTGAGCGTACGAAAGGTATGCTCGACTATACACATTTCAGAGTAGCTTATTTACCAATTATCTTCACAGAGGTGAAGAAGATCCATGATGCAGACAAGGCGAAGCTTTCGGAATACAGAGAATTAGTGAAATGTGCGCTGTCATCGCTGGATTCCTGCATGTGGTTCGTCCGCCCCGAATCTGACTCCCGAAATATCAGCCTACCAATCCGAGATTGACAAACTCACGAAACGCTCTAAGTTCGCGGAGAGTGCACTTGGCCATGTCTTCAGGGTCCTTGCTGAGGTCCCGGATCCTTACCCTCTTCTAGAGGCCGCTGTGGTACGTGCGCCGTTGAAGTTCGTGGACCTCTCATGAACGCGCCGTATGTCTCAGGACCAAGCTGTGAAAGCAGCTGAAGTAGGAGACCTCGAAGCAGACCTCCGGCGGGCTCGCGAAGAGAACGCCGAGTTGCGTAAACGACTCAGCGAAGTCTCTTCCCTCGAGGCCGCGAAGAAGAAGGCGGACTTGCGCGTCGAACAGCTGGAGCAGAAGGTACGTGCATCTCTCCGCTCAGCATAGTCGTAGCGCGAATTGTGACGAATGTCGTAGATGGATGACCTCATTCAAGAGAAGGTCGCGCAGAAGGAGAATGAGCTGAATGCGACATACGACGAGAAGATGAGGAACTACGAAGAGCGGTACGTGGTTATTCTGTGCACCCCGGAGCGACATTGACAGGGTTAACCAGGGAGCAAGACCTGCAACGGCAGCTGTCGTTGACCAAGAATCAGCTCCGCGACCTCCGCATGTCCCATGAGTCCAACCAAGCCAAGCTCTTGGACCATACTCAGCGTCAAGGTACGCCATCGTCTATAATGCAGCGTGCGAACACGCATTGAGGTACCAGGAAGACCACGAGGTCGTTGCCAAGCTCGCCGAACTGGACATGATGGTGGCCGACCTGGAGCATGCCAACAGCCGTGTCGCTACCGTTGAGCGTCGTAACGTGCGTGCCCCACCACGAGGTGTAGGAACATGTTACTGACTCCAATCTATCTAATAGGAGCTTCTCCGTGCTGAGATTGAGGCAATCAAGAGTGGGCACGAAGGCACGGCTAGGTATGAACTTGGGACTCGGGGACTATTGATTGTGCTGTGTGCTCATATCATCCGACAGGATGCAGGAGTATGAGATCAAGATCGCCGACCTGGAATCCGAGACCGACCGCCTTTCTCAAGCACTTGAGGCGCAGAAATCGGCAACGGAAGCTGCGCAAGCTACCGCTGCGAAAAAGGTGGAGGAGCTCGGAAGAGAGGTTCAAAATAAGGCGGCCGAAGTCGACCAACTCAAAACGAAACTCAAGCAGTATTCGGACTACGATGAGATTAAGCGTGAGCTTGAGATTATGCAGGCAGGTTTCGTTTGTATATCAGTTCATACCTTGAGCTGAACGCCCGCTCTGCAGGAGGTCGAATTCGCAGGTTTTGAGGGTGACGATGATGCCGAGGACGACGCAACGTCGAATGGAGACGCGCTAGGCTTGCATCTGCCTGACACTAGCGCGGACAAGGGGAATGGCCAGCACGGCAAGTCGCTCGAGTTTCTGCTTGCAACGAAGAACAGACGTATCCTTGAGGAGCTCACCAAGTTCAGAGTACGATTGTCCTTCCCTCACGCCTGATTCATCGATACTGACTCTCTCTTCTGCTCGTAGGTATTACACGCTGAGTTGGAGTCTGCACTGCAATCAGTACAGTCGCAACTTGAGGCGACTGAGTCCGAACTCGAAAGGCAACGTGCACTCAACGAGAAGCTCGAGACAGATCTGCTGCATATGGACCAGCGTCAGCCCGAGGGCGGCGTGAATGGTGCCAGTGCCTCACCTGCGAACGGCACGTCTACTCCTGTCGACGTGTTGGCTGGACTCGAACTGGGCAAGAAGAGTACCGTACGTCTGAGCAATGCGAATCGGTGTGGCGTTTCGTGCTGATTGAACCGGACAGGATGCTTCTGCTCGAACTACGCCCATACCATTTGCTCCCTCTGCGGATACGTCCATTTTGCCCATCGTCACGAGCCAGCGAGACCGGTTCAGGCAGCGGAATGCAGAGCTCGAAGAGGTCAGTACATTGAGTAAGCGTCGTCGATGGCGTGCTTACCTTTTGGCCTCAACAGGAACTGCGGAAACAGTTTAACATCATCTCAGAGCTGCGTGCGGAGGTTAAGAGCCTGCAAGCGGACAACCTCAAGCTGTATGAGAAGGTCCGGTACATGCAGAGCTACCGCGAAGATTCGTCGGCACGCCCGTCAACGCTAGACCCCATTCCATCAACTGCTGCCGGTCGTTCGGACGACATGAGCAAGTATCGCGCGAGATAGTGCGTGCACCCCTGTTTAGTTCTCATCTGCACTGTTCGATCTGACATGCGCTACAGCGAGGAAGCCATGAATCCATTCCAAGCATTCCGCGGAAGGGTACGTACTCACCGCGCCCGTCCATGCATCCCGACGCTCACCCATGTGGCAGGAAGCGACACGAGCGTACGAATCCCTCAACGTCCTCGAGAGGGGAGTGCTCGTGCTTACGCGTGCGATCCTGGGCAACCGGCGAACACGGACTGCCTTCATCCTGTATGCGATAGCGCTGCATCTGCTGGTGATGTTCACGCTGTACGAGTGTACGACGTCGTCGGGCTCACAGCTCCAGCGGCACGCGAGCCCGTATGGGAACAGTTAACTGGCACATACGTATACTACTGGACGTGTTATTTTTATGTCGGACTTCTGCTCAACTCGTACTGTACATCTATTCTCTGCTTCGGACCGTCCCTACATCGCGTCCTCAGGTACGCACACCAAGTCACAGGCAGGAAATGACCAAGTATAGAAAACGACCACAGATGCACAGTATCACTATCTGATTTAAGTGCGATTATGTTCAAACGAGAGTGAAGGCGATACTCGAACCAAACACTGAGCACTGAGCACTGAACGATTAGTCCGACTCCAACCAAATTCAATCCGTCGCCTCAGTCATCTTCACCCAAAGCCCTCCCTACGAACGTCGCGCCGTGTGAGCATCTCATCAACTCCCGGGCATAGAACATCCATACCTTAGCATACATAGTCAGATGGTTGCCCATCCACACGCGGTCGGTGCCATCAGAGCCCGGAGAATCCGCGTAGCCGGGAGGCGTGACGGACTCGGGCGCAACCTCTGGCGTGAATTCGATTGCGGAGAACTGCTGGACGAGGCGCACGAGCATGAACGACGCCTCGTTATATGCGAACTGTGACGCGACGACGTCAGCCAGGGTACATATGAGGTGAAGGGGGGAGGGGGGAGAAGGACATACCTGCTGGCCGAGACAGATGCGGGGCCCGGCGTTGAATGGGAGGAAGATGAACGGGTTGGGCGTGAGGTACTTTTGCACGCGTTCATCGATGAAGCGGTCCGGGTCCCAGGTGAGGGCTGAGAATTCATCGAGAATGGGTCAGTGAGAGGCCGAACCGGGGCAACATTGATGCAGAGGCGGCCGCACCATCAGGTCCCCACAAGTCCTTCCTGCGATGCATCATGAAGACGGAGTAGATCATCCTGAAGAGCCCGGCGGCTGAGTGAACCTCTCCCAGCTACTATGCGGACTAAATACGTACTTCATACCCGCGGGAACGAAGATGCCCTTACCTCCCGGGGTAGTCGGAGGGAGCACGGTGTCCTTGATGGCATGCCTAGGGCGAAGAACATGAGAAGGAGATAAGAGAACGCATCTGCGAATCGTCATACCTGATGTTCATGGGACTGGGCACGATCAAACAAGGACGAGGTTAGCGAATAGCGGGAGAACTGAGAGGGTGGCAGATGTGCATACACCGGGGGGTACAAGCGCAGCGTCTCGTTGATGACGGCGCGCAGGAACTTCATGTTGCGAATATCATCGTACGTCGGCCTGCGGATGGGTCCCACGACGTTGAGAACTTCTTCCCGAAGACGGTTGAGAACGTCCTTGTGCTCCGCGAGACGATAGACGGCGAATGTGAGGGTGCAAGCAGTGGTGTCACGTCCGGCCAAGAGGATGTTGAGGGTCTCGTCACGGATGATGTTGTAGTCTGTTCACCCGCAGATGAGCAACACATTATAATCAAGATGAGATGCAGGGGCAAGGGCAATAACACACCATCCGTGACCTTCAACAGCTGGCTCAACAGCGTATCCTCATCCGTGACCTTCTCGTCTTCAGGACCCTTATTTGTCTTCTTCTGTAGCGCGTCCGTGAGAATGGGGGCAATGAACTTGTCGATCGTGCTCTTCTGCGCCTCGACCTTGTCGTGCCAGAACTCCACCAACGGCCACCAGTCCTGGAAGCGGCCACGCTTCGAAGAGGCCAGCTGCGCGTTGTAGAAGGCCGACGCAAACTCGTCCGACGCTGGCTTAGTCGTCTGTGTGCGGGCGATGTCAGACGTGGGCGGATACGGGAGGCCGGCCGATAGGGAGCGGACGTCCTTTCCGAAAAGGAACTCCGTTGCAGAGTCGAGGGTGAACCGCGAGACGAGGTCCTACGAGATGATTAGTGGGTGGTCGAGTAGAAGGAGGGGGGGCGAACCTGCCAGTCCACGGCGTAACCCTCCCGCAAACGGATCTTCATTTGCCGCAGAGCATCATTTGCGTGCCTAAGAGGTGTAAGCCGCACGCGCCGGAGCGAGACCGGATTAGAATTACCTGTCGAGCATTTCGAAGTGACTGATCCTATCCTTGCTGAAGAATGGCCTAGTCATAGACCGGTGGAACCTGCAGTATCGTTTAGTGCCACACCTCGATCAAGCCCGACCTATACTCACTTCCACATCTCATCTGCATGAACGAGCGCGTGAGTTATCGTCCATGCACAGCGATCAGGCAAGACGTACCGTCAGCGTTGAATACACCGACACCGAGAAGGCTCTTCATTTGGCTGCGGAATCCAGGGCCTGAGATAGGGTCAGCGCCAGCTAACCGACGAGGCCGTTCAGCATCAATTACTCACCCTTCTGGAAGCTCGCAAAGTCCGTCGCAAGGATAGCCTGCGACGATTCGAAGCGTCAGCAGTTTTGTCTCTCTCGAAATCCCATGGACCATGTACCTTCACATGCTCGGGTTCAATGGTGAAGAACTGCAAAAGCGCAGTCAGCATCAAAAGGCGACAGCGACGATGAACGCACCCGCTTGAGGGAATACAACTGAAGCACAAAGGTGTTGCCGTTTATCTCGCACAACCTGAAGAGGAAGTCGCCTATCCGAACGCATGGTGAGTATTACTACCTACGACCACTGGGGCACACGGCACACATACGTGGAAATTTATCTTCTCCAGAAGGTTTGACATCCTTTCTGTTGGCACGAACAGCGACTTCTGCGCCCAGCGCGGCTGCAGCTCGCCTTGCTCTCAGATCGGCCCATGCACTGCGGCCAAAGATGAACACCGGGAAGGAGGCGAAACAAGCTGCCACAACCACCCAGACAGGCAGGTGCACTCCAGAAAGACGGCCGACGGCGTAGGCGGCCAAGACCGTCACGACGGGGGGCGTGGCGATGGCAGGGAGGTGGTGTAGCAGAAAAGTCGGACCCGGGGGCAAGTTTCGCATGATGAACTTGGAGAATGGGTAGTCCGTAGTGCGGCCGTGCTGTTATACCCTGAGCTCGGCGTTGGTTTGCGAAGTAGGCGTCAGCAACATTTACACACGTATGCTCCCAATGCCGACTAGGGGGTCGTGTACAGACTAGGGTAGCTAACAGTCGGGGGCCTGGAAGCTATGTATTGCTGCGGCTGTGCCCGGCTCTCCGGCAGCACCCTTTCGGCCCGGAAAGCGTATGTACCCCCAACAGCGCTTCTAGCTAACAACTTCTTACATACGAGTGCAAGTCGTTCTTCTGACCAGCTTCTGACCCGAATCCCTTGATCTCTTCTCCCTCTCCCTCCTCGGCTTTTCTTGTCCGCCGCCGACATAACAACGAACAGCCTACATCACCGGAATCTTGGACGCGTGCTCTGAGTTCTAGGCGGTGCGGAGGTGTAGCGCGGGATGCTGCGAATCCTGAGTACGATTCGATCCGTCATCGTTTCGAAACGTATACATGCTCTCAGGTACTCTGTCGCGGGTCTACCGCGATGCAGCCGCATGCATTCGCATTCTGCCTCAGCGACAGATGAGATCACATCCAAGTCGCACTACGTTCAAGCAAACATTAAAACCCTCCGTCCGGACAACTTGACCGAGGCTGATTACATCCATCTACCCACCCAACAAGAGTACGTCTTCGTTTGGGATGCCCTCGCCCGTTCCAATACCCTCCAGGTTTCCGCAAAGGCCAACCGTCGCCCCTGCGCGACGTTTCGTCTCGGGAAATCACCATCGACCTTCCCCGCTGGGCTCTCCGGCTACCTCTATTACTGGACCCCCTCCATGCCTGCGCCGCCCACCGCAGGCGAGATCCGCTTCCGACGTATGTTCACCCCTTCGCCTCTATCTTTCAACAACGGAAGGGACCTTCTCTCCTCGAACGGGCTTCCGTGGCGCCTCCAACTCCCTACCATCGCGACATTCGATCTTTACCAGGTCTACCGTGACATCCTCCTCCGTGACGGGCTCGTCTCGAAGGAAACGCTTGCCATCGCCGCGGATATGGGTCGTCAGCGGAAGGCGTGGGGTATCGAGGCGCAGGGACTCGTGTACTCCTTCGGCCAGCCGTGGTGCATAGACCTCGGCAGCAAGGTGCACTGGTGGCAGTTCATGGGTGAGCGCGACCTTTTCAAGTCCGTCCTGCTCCCGAACATCCTCTCCTGCAAGATTGGAGACCAGCGCATTCCGTCTCCGTGGCTCGGCAGGGCGCTCTGCACGTTCACGCCGGACGAACACCCGCGCCACAGCGGGGACCGCGTCGTGAACATCAAGTACCACAAGGTGCTGGAGCTCCATCCCAACCCCGCGTTCCCGGAAGAGCTCCGCTACGTCGTGCGGGAGCCGAAGGCGAACACGCTTCTCCGGCGCGGGGCGCATCCCTGGCAGCTCCACCTCGATACCTGCAAGCCGGAGCTGCGGGAGGGCTTCCATGTCCTGTTCGCGAATGCTCGGCTACCGCCGCTGAGGACCACACGCTCGTTGCGCTCGAAGCCGGTCCCGGTCGGGGAGCGAGAGCAGCACAACGTACCGAGCAATGCGCGTCTGCTACAGCCTCGTACTGGTTGAGCTACGGCTCACGGTCAAGTGGGAGGCGTATGCTGCTTCCAGCTTGCAGACTATACACCTATCGTGGCCGTCTTCCATCCGCACACGCCAAATGCACAAGACCGCGAAGGACGTAGCCTTCGAACCGTAGCCTGCGGTACGCAATGCATCGCGGCACAGGGTTCCTCACATCACCCACAGCCCGGAGGGATGTCAGCGATGTTTTGGCGATGGGCGTCGAGTTCGAGTTCGTGGATGTCTTAGGATATAGACCTGGGATCCTGTCATGTACACACCCAATACTCTCCTCCACTCAAATCAAACAGCCTGAGCTTGGAATCCAACCTGTACCAAGTAATCAAGCCGTTTCATCGTCAACTCACCAATTTGGTCAGTCTGTTTGGAGCGTCAGGTATTATGTCCACGCAAGGTTATCTACTTTCAACCTGCAAGTGTATTCTAATCTAAACGAACGACAAGAAAGAATGACGGCGCGGTAACCCAATAAGTTTAACTATACAAGACGATAATCTCCCTATCGAACCGTATGCATTCACCTATACCTCCTGCGGACTGACCTTGCGATACTGAGCCCGCTGGCGCCCGCTGAAGATGAGCTTCGCGTACTTCATCCCGCCCAGTCGCCAGAACGCAACACCGGCACCAACGACTGCGACGAGGAAGAGGAGTGAAGAGAAGAAGCCCCACCCGTCCTCCAGGTCTGGCATCGACTCTGACGACGCCGCGCCAGTGGGCTCGGAGATATCGTCGATGGGCTTCACCGTCGTCGCCGCGGCCTCCTTGCTCTCGGTGGCCGCAGAGGCGGCGACGGGGGCACCGGTCGTCGCCTGGGCAGACGAGCCAGCAGCAGCGGTCTTCTCGGCATCAGTGATTCCTTGCGTAGTAGTGTCAGGTACGACGACTTCGTCCTAAATAACCAAACAGATTTTCATTCGTGAATGCCTAGTACCAGAAAAAGGCTGGCTTTTAAAGCTCAGCGTGGGTAGGCACCTCTTTCTCCTCGGTGGTCGTGGACTCAACCTCGATCTGTAAGAAAGCGTAGGTTAGCACAGTGTATCTAGGGGATATATGGAGCTTCTATCGTACCTCTCCACAGTCAACGATGGTAACGTCCTGGTTGGGGCGGTCGTTCCTGCCCTTATCGACGTCCTCTGTATATCACGATCGTGTGAGACTAGGGATAGCAAGACTTTCGCGAGACATACCAATAGCGTGCACAATGTCCATGCCCTCAAGAACCTCGCCAAAGACGACGTGCTTGCCGTCAAGCCAGCTTGTTACGACGGTGATGATGAACTGCGTACGCGCAACAGTCAGAACGAGTGAAGAAGTTTGTAGTAGATTCTGAGCCTCACGAATTGAGAGCCTGTTGGCGAAGTGATAAGCCAGAGCAATCCAACATATGATACCATGGACACGTACCGTTCGTGTCCTTGCCTGCGTTAGCCATCGAGAGGAGACCAGGGCGCGTGTGCCGGAGCTTGAAGTTCTCGTCCGCGAAACGGTCGCCGTAAATAGACTTGCCACCAGTACCGTCACCGCGGGCTGCGAGTAATAGGTGTCGGAAAGGAAGCTAAAGGCGGACAAGTGTGCTACTTACTGAAGTCACCACCCTGAATCATGAAGTTCTTAATGACACGGTGGAACTTGGAGCCCTTGTAGCCGAACCCGTCGGGGAGCTTGCTGCCATCCTTCTTGACACCAGTCGAGAGGGCACGAAAGTTCTCCACGGTCTTCGGGACGGTCTGTTCACAAGACTACTCAGTCACCCTGCCCTCGCCTGCATTCTACTGAAAGCAACGTACACCACCGTACAGACCAAGTACGACTGCACAAAACGCGTCAATACGCGCTCCCTCCGCGAGCAGTCAAGGAAAGAGGGGGCGCACCTCGGCCAAGGGGCTTGTCACCGTGGTTGATGTCGAAGTAGACCTTGTGCGTGATGCGCGGGCCCTTCGCCGCCTCGACGGACTGGGCGCAGAAGAAGGCCGCGATCGTGACAAGCAAGAAGCCGAACGTGAGCCTACTGAAGATCATGGTGGAGGGAGGGAAAGAGTGTGAAAGCGAGCGCTTCTACTCGCTACGCGCCTTTGCAGACGTGGCGACTCGATCACGAGCGGTGTTGCCGTCGACACGGGACCCTGATCACCCCTTCCACAGCTATACTGCAGCGCAAGTACGAAATGAAGCTCAGACATGTGCAAGTGATAGAGCTGCAGTAAACCAACACGGACGGGTACAACACAATGCGGTATAGATACAATTGCGTCGGGATAGGTCATGTCCGCGAGGAAACAAGTTTTTCCAAATCATAACCTCCAGCAATTTGGAACTCGTCCGTCCCGGACCTGACCATCTTGCCACCTTTCTTGGTGAGTCTACCCTGAGCACGCACGACTTGCTCCATGCGTTTCTCCGAGTCGGCCACATCGTGCTCGTCGTCGCTGTCATCCATATCCGGTGCACGCTTATTCTTGGACTTGCGATCAGCAGGTGCTGCCTTCCCGGGTGCACTCTTCTGCCTCGTCTTCGCGGTCGATCTCGAGCTCTTCGACTTAAGGGCAGTAGGTGCGTCGCGGAGAGCGAACGCTTTCGCAAGATGGCCAAGATGAAGGTGACGGATGTGGAAGATATGTTTCTCATCCGACGGATGTGTGGCGTATGCGCGCATGTGCGAGAGGAATGCCTTACGAGCGTACTCCGCGTTCTATGAGACAGGTCAGCCATACTCATGACATGATGAAGGTGATTCGCTTACCTGCTTGTCCCGTAGAACCCAGCGCTCGAACGACAGCTGAACTTCCGTCGCGCGCTCCTCGTACTCACTACCCTTCCCGCCAAATCCCTTGCGTAGAACGCTCTCCATGGAGACACCGTCCAGAGTCACGCCCCCTTCGCTTTCTTTCGTGCCACCCTGCATCTTCCCTTGTACCCACTTTACCCACTCCGTCTCACTCGGTGCGACGAAACTCCAGGCCTCACCACCCTTTCCGGCACGTGCAGTACGTCCAACTCGGTGAACGTACTCCGTCGCACCCGACTCTGTCGGGAGATCGTACTGAATGACCGCACGAACAAGTGGCAGATCCAGACCGCGAGACGCAACGGATGTACACAGGAGGATCGATGATGAAGGCGTGTTGGATGAAGGGGCCGCGGAGAAACCCTTGAGAGAAGCCAGACGTGTCTGGAGGGGTAGAGAACCGTGAAGACGATAGATCGAGGCGTCAGGGAGGAGGGCGGACTTGACCTCGACTTTCTCAGAGTTTGGTTTTTTCTTCGATCGCCTCGGAGAACTGGATCCCTCCGCGTCAGACGAGGATTTCTCCGTGGAAGCCTCCTCTGCGTCCTCCGTAGACGAAGATGACTCGGCATCTTCGTCCATTGCCGTTCCACCAAGCAGATGCCAGTGAAAGTCGACGGCGTCCGTGCAACTGATAAACACGATGATCTTTGTCCCTTTCTTGGTCTGCGATTGGGCCAGAAGCGACCTGAGGAGTGCCACAAGCGTAACGAGACGGAGCTTGAGCGGTACGACGACATACTTCTGCGATAGCTGCGACGGGGGAGTGAACTTCTGTGCCGTATGAACGGCGGACAGAGGGTCGTCTTGTGTCTCCTGCGAAGGTGCGTCGCTCTCCGTTGCCTTGATCATCAGGGGGTTGGTGAGCGTTTGGCCGGCTAGCTTCTGCACGTCCTCGCGAATGGTAGCAGAACAAAGGATAGTCCTCCGCTTCCTACTCCAGTCCCAGCCTCCAACGTCGGTACTCTTTCCTTCCCCCACAGCCTGAACAGCGAGTTTCCGCCGACCATCCAAACCCTTCAGGATGCCCTGAATAGTCTCTTCAAACCCGAGCTCCATCAGACGGTCCGCTTCATCGAGGACTAACCAGCGACACTTTCCGATATTGAAGGAAGATGTATTCTGGAGATGGTCAAGCAGACGGCCAGGGGTAGACACCAAGATTGGGACACCCTTCCGTAAACGCGCTTTCTCATGCGCCCGGTTCTCTCCACCTGTGAGCAAGCCCGAAACGAGCCAGCGTGTGAGACGGGGAGCAGCAGCGTCGTCCGCGGAATCGTCCTGTGGCCGGAGGCGGAGCTTTAGCAGGGCTTCCAGGACGTCGGATATTTGCTTGGCGAGTTCGCGCGTGGGTGCGATGATGACCGCAAGAGTACCAATAGATCGGTCGATGTATGACAGGGAACTGAGCGGAAGGAGGTCCTGTAGGATGGGGAGGAGGAAGGAGAGCGTCTTGCCCGAGCCCGTCTGTGACTGTATGAACACGTCACGAGCAGCTGGGTCTTCAAGAGTAGGCAGCAAGGCGGGCAGAACGGCCCTTTGGATAGAGGTGGGCCGGGCGATGTTCATTTTAGAGGAAAGGTGCGCGACCACGAGGGGGTCAAGCCCGAGACCTGTGAACGTAGAGGAGTCCAGAGGGGCATTACTGGGCTTCGTGTTCGGTGCGGGTCCTGCGCGCGGGAGGGGTTGCTCGATCTTGGGGTTCGAGGTGAAGAGTGAGGAGATTACATGAGTCGGAGGGCGAGACGCAGGTGCGGCAGCGCGCTCCTGGTCACGGTCCTCTGCGGGGGGGCGAGACTCCTTCCGTGGCTTCTTTGCGGGGCGCGCATCGGTCGCGTTGACGGTGTGGTCATTCCCACTGGGCGCAGAGGCCTCAGGACGCGTCTTGCGTTTCGCTACGCGTTTGGCTTTTAGCCTACGGGCATGAGGTAGGATTTGAGGGCGAAGTGGGGAGAGACGTACCTGTCCGTCCAACGCCCGCCCTTCTTCCCCTGCCCTACTTTGGTTGAAGAAACATCTCCGATGTCAAAATTGAGGATGAGATCGTCGTCCATGGTACGACGAGGACAGATGGGCGAGTGTAACTGAGCTTCAGAAAAGATCTCGCGCGTAACCTCTGTGGCGCTTAGATTGGTTGCAGGCGTCTATCTTTAGGCCCTGGCGTGCGGGAGCTGTCGGGTCGGATCTCACTTCAAAGTCCGAAGAACAGCAGTAAGCCACTAACAAAGCTGTCTTTTGTCTGAGATCTAACATGACCATCTCCGACAGTTACTTGCTTGATGGGGAAGATTGACTAGGACGACTGGCTTACGTGGCCCCCCTAGAAAGCCTTCGTCGTCGTCTCCCTCGTCCTGAAGCACTCAATACCCAGCGATGGCGCCACACACACCGAAGGAAGAGGGTCCGCAACCGCCGCCGCCGATTACTCCGGGTGGGACGTACAGCATACAGGTGAGTGTCGCGCCCCGACGGGGACATCGATGGCGACTGGCTATTTAGCGCTCATGATGCGTGGCCAATAGACGGTCTCCGTGGGCTGCAAGCTCTACATCCGACGTCCTGGGCCCGACGGCCAGGAGGAGGAGCGTCTCGCGGAAATCCTCTCCATCCGCGACAAGCCCACCAGCACATATGGCACCCGCGCCGTCAAGAAGGAGGAGCCCCAGCGACCCGAGGACCGCCTCGAGTTCTTCGTCCACTGGGACCAGTTCAACAAGCGCCTCGACGACTGGGTCCCCGGCTCGCGCCTCGTGCTGAGCCGCGACCTCGAGTGGCCCCGTCCGAAGGCCACTCCCGCGCCCAAGAAGATACAGGGCAAGAAGACTCCCGCGAAGAAGAGCCAGCAGTCGTTGCTCAAGCGAGCTGCCACCGCGAATGCCCTCGCCGTCGCGGGCGACCCGGGCACGCCTACGCCTGGCACGCCCGGGCCTTCTGCACCCGCGTCTGCACGTGCAAGCCCGTCGCCTGCGCCTTCCGTCCTCGGGCAGAAGCGCAAGACTATGCACGAGGAGGATGAGGAGGAGGAAGAGGACCTCGACGCCGACGCGGAGGGGGAGATGGACGTGGATGGGGAGGGCGAAGTCCTCGACCTCGAAGGCGCGGAGCCTTCCCAGGCCCCCCAGCATCTCTCTGCCTTCAGCAAGGAGCAGGAGATTGAGAAGCTCCGCACGTCCGGGTCCATGACGCAGTCCATATCCGAGATCGCGCGGGTGAAGAACCTGAACCGTCTGCAGATAGGCAAGCACGAAGTGGACGCGTGGTACTTCAGTCCATACCCACAGGAATACGCACACCTACCCGTTCTCTACCTCTGCGAATTCTGCCTGTCGTACTTTGGGTCACAATTCATGCTCTCGCGACATCGGAAACGATGTAACCTCCTTCATCCGCCTGGGAACGAGATCTATCGTCACGAAGACATTTCATTTTACGAGCTGGACGGCAAACGGCAGTTGACCTACTGCCGCAACCTGAGTTTGCTTTCAAAGTGCTTCCTCGATCAGTACGTGCCACTTTGTCGCCTACAGCACCCGATCGCGGCTGACATCTGCTTCTGCGCAGTAAGACCCTGTACTATGATGTAACGCCATTCCTGTACTACGTTATGGTACGCTCGTTCCATTCTTTTGACTTTTTTGCAGGATGGCAATCTGATAGCAAAACCACAGTGCCAAAGAGACTCCACAGGATGCCATATGGTCGGCTACTTCTCGAAAGAGAAGGAGTCTGCGGACAACTACAATGTTGCCTGTATCCTCACGCTCCCTCAGCACCAGCGCCATGGCTATGGCAAGCTACTGATCGAATTCTCGTACGAGCTCAGCAAGAAAGAGGGCAAACTCGGTAGTCCAGAGAAGCCTCTCTCCGACCTAGGTCTGCTAGGATATCGTGCCTACTGGGCGGAGACGATAATTGACCTCCTCATGAATACCACTGAGGAAGTATCCATCGACGACATCGCTCAGAGGACTTCTATCACGCACGCCGACGTGATGAACACGTATGTCCATCTTTCACCTACCCCTTGGACATGTACTGCGGATTGCTAACAAGCTTTCTCGGATTGCTATCTGTGCCGGGATCCGGATAGGTGCACGACGCTGCAGCTGTTCAAGCATTACAAAGGGCAGCATGTCATCAGCCTCCCGGAAGCAGTCCAGGAGCGGTACAGGAAGGCGAAGGAGAAGAGGAAGCGTCGGATCCACCCCGAGTGCCTGCTCTGGAAGCCTCCAGTCTTCTCTCGAGATCAGTTGAGATTTGGGTGGTGAAGAGGGGGAGCGGTGTTCGCGAGAAACACGGACCTACGGCGGCTATGTATTGAGTATATTGCGCACCGTGTACGAGTATGAGCCCGGAGATAAAAATACAGCAGTATAATCCCATCCTCCCTGAACATGCTACCGCAACAAGCAACCGCCCCTTGTCTCCTGACGCGGAAGAACGCACCGCGCATGCAGTCCACGCTACTGTGCACGCTACCCCGCAAAGTCTACGCCACCCCGTCCTCCGCATCGGGCCCCGCACCAGCACCAGTTCCTGGCGGCCGTGTTCGCCTGCGCAGCACCACGCCCGCGTCCTCTGATCCAGAATCTCGGTCCAGCATGGCATAGGAAGACTCGCCGCTGCTCGACCCCGGGTCTCTCGGCGTCGTCGCCCCGCCTCCCCCTGCACTCGCATCTCCGTCTTCGTATCCGTCCTTCTTCTCGGCTTCGGCACGGCCCCCGTCCGCATTCCGCGAGAGCGAGAACGACAGGATGGACGAGACGTCCGAGTCGGGGTTTGAGGGACTCATCTGCAGGGACGCACCCAAGCCGTAGTGTGCGTACGAGTGCTGCATGAACTCGCGCCGCTGGAGCGTGGGCGAGCCGGGTTGCGAGGGCGCGGGCGAGAACGTGTCGACCCCGGAGAGCTTGAGGTTCCCGTCCACGTCCTCCTCGGACAGCTCGGGTGGGAGGGGCCGGAGGGGCGTGGCCGCAACGAGAGAGATGCTCTCACTGACGACGATCGTTGGCTGGCCGGCACGGCTCTTTGTGGTCTCGGGGCTGCCGCTGGTCGACGCCTTGGTCTCGTCGATGACTCCGAGCGTGCGTGCGATCACATACGACGCGACATCCTACGTAGGAGCGGGCAGGGGGGGAAGCGAACGAGGCGGTCAATTTGGGCGCGTGACACTAGAAAGCAGACGAGGTGCATACGAGGAGTGTCAGGATGATGAACGGGGCAATCATCGCGAATGCGAGCACGCGGAACGTAGACGCGATCTTGTCGACCCATGACCCTTGCTCATAGTATACGAGATGGTTGAGGTAGAGGTGCCAGAGTGTGTGCGGCAGCGAGGAGAGGCTCATGGTCGTCCAGGGCGAAGGCATCGCGAAGCTCGTGAACCTCGCGGGCGCGTACCATACGCGAGCCACGCGCGATGGCGGTGGCGCAACGTGCGGGCGCGAAGCCATCCATTAACCTCACCACCAATGCTGAAACGGGCCAAGCACGCATTTCTCCGCTGCCAGTGACAGTAGCACTAGTGGCGATGACGTTCACGGCGCGCACACACAAAATGATACGGCTGCGATGCGGCATTATACATTCGCAAAAATGGTGAGCAGCGGGTCTACTGTACAAGTACATACCACAAGTCCATATAGCCTATGAATCCTGGAGAGATGACACACATAGATAACATGCGGAGAAAGTCTAGTGCGCAGGACAGACAGAGCGGAGAGGATAGAACAAACGGACGACAAGCAACGCAACGAGTACTACATGAGGGGGCACGAAGACGTGAATGGGCTGGGCGCAGACACGGCAGAGGGCAACCAGTTACAGGGGTGACGAGAGGGAATAAACCAAGCGAGACGCAGACGATGAGAGGAAGAGCAGGACCTCATACGCACAGCGCTGGTCAAGGGTAGTACGTACTCGACGGGAACACGACGCCGTCCGGCCTGACGAGGATGATCGGTCTGCGCTTGGTGGTCCCAGAGTCTGGCGGGAGACACCCGAGCACCTCCGTGCAGCGCACCTCGACGTACGGCGACGGCTCTGACCCAAAGAACACCGTGACCGGGTCTGTCTTGGAGAAGTTCTCGCCATACAGCGTGAGCATCTTCGACGCATGAGGGTTAGGCTTCGCCAGTACCGCGCGCGATGATGCGCAATTCGCCTTCGGGGCCTCCGATGCGCGGTCGGGCGGGAGGTACTTGACGACCCCAGGGAAGGGCGTCACCGGCTTCGACGGAATCGGGAATGACCCGCTCGGCGAGCTCTGGTTGTCGTACAACACAGGGGGTACGTAGAAATTGTACCGCACTTGGTCTGTGCACGCACTTCCGGTTAGCCTCCGTTCTTCGAGCCACAAAATATAAAAGAGCACCCACCAGTACCAACGATCGTCCACACGCTTGTCTCACCAATGTCAACCTGCCAGAGCGCGCCGGATGATGCGCCGGAGTCATTGCCCGACCCGCGCCTGCTGCCCGAGCCCGCAGATCCAGCGGATGTGGGCCGCCTGCGGCCCTTCTGGGACACAGGCTTCGACATCGGTAGACTGCCCCCGCTGGAAGACCCTGATCCGCGCTTGCCCTTCTTGACGCGCCCACCGTCGTTGGAGGGGAAGTCAGACGGGTCCGGGGACGTCGGAGCACTGCTTCCCGCCGCGCTGGAGCCGAAGTAGTCCGCGGTGCCGCTGCTCGACGTCGGCGTCGTAGCCATTGGGGATGCAGGGATCGCGTCCGGTGAGTCAGACTCGCGAGCCTGTTGCGGGTTCCGCCATTGCCGGCCCTCGAGTGGGCGGAACGTGTTCACCTTCTCGCCTTGGCATGACAGGAATGCGCCGCTGACACCGGTGGTACCGGGCTCGGGTGAGCCCTTGGCGGGGTCGTATACCTCGAACGCGATCTTGTGCAACTGCGAAACGGGGTCTCCGCAGACCTCACCTGGAGCGCAGTAGTGGTCGGCGATGCCCTTCGCACCCTCCTGCAGACCACCGCCAACGACGGTCGTCTGATGGTCGACCTTGCGGATGATCAGCACGGGGCTAACCACTCCAGAGGTCAGACACTGAAGGACCACGGTCTGATTGTAATACACGGGGATTTGGGATCCGTTGTTCGTGAAGGGAATCGCGTTTGGAGGCGGTGAAGGGTACTCCGGTTGAGGGGGCGGAGGTGGAGGTGAGTCAACGCCTCCAGCGGGCTTGTTGACATCCACAATGTACATGATGAACGGATCTACGGGCCTGCGTCAGCGTGAAACAAATGGAGGCAGCCACAGTTGTGACGTACCCCAACTTGCCGTGCGGGCGATGAAGGACGGCGTCTGCGTCCTGGAGCGCTGATCAAGACCCATGAGGGGTGCACCATCCGAGCCCTTGAATGATGAGCCGGAGCCAGAGACGCAGAGGTACTTGGTTGACACTGTCTGCGAGCGCAGTCGGTGGAAGAGGGAGATGGTTGAGCCGTGATTGATGCACACTACAAACCCCAGCGCGGGTCAGTTGGCTCCTGTCAACACCACGACGACCGGGACATGACCGCGGCGCGCCAGATGTCAGTCGCAGCACTAAGACTCACATTCCAGGTTCTTTGCGCTCTGCCGCTTTTTGCTGGGCTTGCTGATGACCTTGATCGGGCGACTAGGGAACGTGCCGATGACACGCTCCGGTTCGTCGTCGGACGAGGGCGCCATGATCTTGACGAGGGCCTCGACCTTTTTCTTCTTCTCGTCAACGTCCGAAATGAAGAGCTGCTTGCCTACGCAGCGGCCGATGTACGTCGTCCCGGTCGGAGGGTCGCTAACATCGAATGCCTTTCCCGTCGCGCTCGTCCACTCGATCGAGCCCTCCTGTGGCGCCGGCTCGCCCGAGATGGAAACGACGACGCGAGGCGGGCACAGTTTAGGCTCCTCGCCGCGACGCGTTACGTCCGACCACCACGAGTTACCAATCATGATCGCAGTCGGCGGGGGACATAGGAAGCTGGACGTATCACGCAGAACATGTCAAGTCAGCATTCGGCTACGTCGGGAGCGCAAGCACGGTACGCACCGCTTCTCCGTGCCGTAAGACTTTTGGGCGACCTTACTTGACATGACGATGACCGTGCGCTCGCCGAACGCGAGTCTGTTTGGGGTGCGGACGTACTGGTCCAGATATGGTCTGTGATCGAGGGCGCGTAATCGCTTAATGAGGGCGTTTCCAAGCAGCATCTAATTGTCCTAACTTACCGGATGAAGGTCTGCAGATCTGTCGCGGCTCCTCCACCGTTGAGACGGCGGGCAAGGGAGTCGTCGATGCCGGTCATGCGGAGGGGGAAGTCGTGCGGGCCAGAACCCATGAAGGACGGGAAATCGCTCATCGCACTCGGATTCACGCCGGACATGGGATCCGGAGTGTGATTGGGGTGAAGATGGGACGGGATGGAGAGCGGGGGAATCACGGGGCCAGGATAGCGGGAATCCTGCTGCATCCGGCCGAGTCTATCTTGGAACGGGGGAAGGGTTGACGACGAGGAGAAGCCATTGAGGCCGAGATTGGAGTTGACGTTGATGCCGTTGTAGTCGTCGTGGTAGTCGTTGGACTGGTAACGCACGGGGTCGAAGCCGTTATGATGGAACGGCTTCGTCTCGGTGTGATTGAAGGGGAACGCGGACGAGTGCTGGAGGGAGCCGACGGGATCGTTGGGCGTCAGCGGGGAGGGCTTGCCGCTGCTGTAGGAGGAGGGCATGCTGCCCAGGAGTGCGTACGGGTCGGGGCTGGGGTTGTGGAACTGGGGTATGGACTCGGAGAAGGGGCTCTGGTTATACATGGAGTCGACGCCGAGGGGGTAGGAGGAGGTGCTGTTGCCGCGGTAGCGCTGGGCAGACTGGGCAGAGGAGGAGAAGATGTCGTAGGAGGCGTGATCGGAGACGTCCATGGGGTCGCCGCGGTCGAGGACATGGCCGTTCATGGACATGTGCGGGGGCTGGTGCTGGTGGGCGGGGGGGAGGTCGGAGCCATTGGGGAGGGAGCCGAAGGGGTGCTCGAGGTCTTGCTGGTTATAGAGGTGCTGCGGGGGCGGGGGGAAGTCGAGAGACATGCTCCTGTCGCGTGAACGGTGGAGGGAGGCGGACTTGAGGATGTCTGGCGGCGGGAGAAGATGGAGATGAGCGGCGGGAGGAGGAGGAGGAGGAGGAGGAGGAGGAGGAGGAGAGACAAGACAGAGCAGCAGACGCAGACGCAGAGGGAACAGAGCCCTCTCCGTCGCGCGCGATCACCCATTACATACCAAATTCTGATCGGCGTTCGGTGCTTGCCGACAACGGCAGCCAGGCTGCTTGGGCCATTGCAATCGACGCTGAAGCTTGTTGTGTCGTGCTCCCGAGTTTACTCCTGCAACGCAACGCTTTTATTCAGTGCATGTTCCCGCCGCCCATCTATCACTCTTACCGTTGCCGTCTTCGAAGCAGCGCACCGTACAGATCTCCGCAACTGATCGCGTCTGCGCAAGGCGGGGGCTGGCGTGCGGGCGCGTAGGTATGAGGCCGGCGGACGGGACACACCAGCTCTCCTCCCCCGGCCCTCCATTTTATACGCGTATCCGCAGCGTCGCTTGATGGATTGCCATATCTTCGACACTTTGCAGCGGACACGTTTCGCCCGCTTCGCGCTGAATCTTCTTTGGGTTCAACGTCCGACAAAATACTCAGTCCGCTCGTCCTCTCATCAATCATCCCAGCTGTCACCACCCGTCGATGCATCTCCCCCCTCATCTTGCTCCCCGCTCCCACCCTCCGTGTATCTCCCCAGATCCCTTCGCGTGGGTGGAATCCGCCTCGAAACATACCCCTGCTCGTGGCCTATACCATCCCGTGGAAACCCGCTCCTTGCCCCCGTCTGTTCTTTCTCTCGACCCTCCGCTCCGACTCTGACGCCTCTTGTCCCGATTGGCCAGCTCTCCCTCTTGCGCCGTCCTGTGTTCTCTCGGACGCCAGCACGGGCCCGCTGACGTTATCCCTGTCGGCGGACTTTCTATCTCCTTCGACTTTGCGCTTCCTCGCGATCTCACCAAATCTCCATCGCCCCCTCTCGACGACTAACCTTACAGGGTTTCCGGTATCCCAATTATTCGTTCTTTTTCTCCCCCCTTGCGCCAAACCTTACCGGCAACCTGCGCTTCTACAGCCACCCCGCCCACGGCACGCCTCTCGCTGCGCCCATGTCCTCGTCTCCAGCCCAGGCCCCCCCTTCCCCTCCTCGACTGATCACCGCCAGACTGCCACCGCCCGCTCCAGATCCATCCACTCCACAGTCTCCTGCGCATCTGCTCCCGCCGTCATTCGTTCGGCAGAAGTCCTCGTCTAATGCATTCTGCCCATAGGCTCTAGCTAGAACGCTCTTCAGCGGTGCCTCTGTGCCCTGGCGTGATCGACGATTGCCTCTTTCCTCTATCTCTATCCATCCCGCCGGGTCCCCTCATCACATGCACTCTCAAACAAGCCTGATACACTTCAAGTTCCGTAGAGCCCTCCTGATGCTGCCCACAGAAGCCCTCCTTGCCTTCGACACGGGGTTGCCCGGGGGCCCGCACAGTGCATTTCTGACCATCGGTATCTGTCGCCCATATGGTCCACCTGCTTCGGGCCCTCCGGCTTCTATACCATCCGCTTCTCCTCGCGCCCTGAGCTGCTGCGGAGATGAGTAATGACAACAGGTTGTTGCAATACAACGTTCTGTGGACGCGGCCACCGTACGGCTTGCATCTCCTCGCTACCACAACTCATGTTCTGCGTGCTACGTCACTTCTTCACCCGCACAAACGCAGCTCGTTAACAGAAGGTCACATCGAGATCAGTGCCTCGCTCAAAGAAAGTGCAGCTCGTCGCCATCGCGCGATCTGCAACCCGCACTTTCCCCCCGAAGCAAGGCGATGACGAACCATCAGTGCATTCATTGAACATGGCCGCCGGACATTGCACAGAACCATCGACACAGCACCCGACGGTAGCGGTTGCGTATGCATGACCCGGGGCCGAAGCTTCGTGTAGGGAACGCGCTCATCCTCCAATCCTTTGCCCACGGCGACTGAGGGCGACTGAGCACCCATTGGCCGAGGAGCCCTGTCAAATCGCGCGCATGGCATTTCAGTGCCCACGCTAGAGGGCCCGCGCCGTATGGCACCGGGCTCTCCCAGCAGAACGCAGACCGCGACTGGCTGTCGGGGTGGGCTTCTTGTGCCTCTCGGGAAGGAGATCCCGATAGGCTATTGCGCGGCCACCGTTGTTGCGGACACGGCCCACGAAAGAGCGGAGAGGCCGAGGGAACGAGAAGGATGGTTATGAACACGTCCGTGTCTATCAACGCGGCCCCGCCGATCGGTTCAGAGATCGCAGGTCGTGCGTGGGGATGCGTGTCTGGGGCGTGGCTGCAGGGCTCCCTCGGTGCGCGAGGGGTGCACATGCGCCCCTCCGCTGCGTCTGGGAAAGGATACGGGTGTGCGCCGCGGTTGGCGATAGGTGAAGGTGGGTAATGTCAGGCCGAGGAAGGAAGGCGTCGCGGGGGACCGGCACGCGAATGGACCCCCGTCATCATCAGAGAGAATTGCGCATCTTGTCGACGTGGATGGACGCCGATAGGCTTCGTCAACTCACTCAGGGCTGCAGACTTGTGCTAGAACCGGCATCTGGTTAACAAGCCTGCATTTCGTCAGGTGGGTGCCTGCAGGCCGCTGCCAGAGGGTTAGGCGAGGATGATCGAGGTCATCATGATTTGTAGGTGCACATTTGCTTCCGCGACCGTTGTCCCAGTCTGGGGCACTCGCGGAAGAATCTGTCATGCCGGAAGAGGCAGCGCGCAATGTATCAGGGGCCCAGCGGGCCGGGGACGATGTGCGCATGCTGTGTGCCACTGATTCGGGCATGGGGCGGGGGCAGGTCGGGGTGCTTATCCGCTGCGTCGTTTCTGGATCGCTGGCCGAGGGCAGTCCGGGGGGCGGGTAGGTTCATTCGTGCTCATTCGCGAGGAGGACGAGGGCCCGCTGCCAGGGCCACGGGCACGGGCCCCCGAGAGAGGGATTGGCGTACGTGTACTTCCCGTCTTCCGCGGAGCAGCGCAATGACGCGAGGGCACGTCACGGGCGGACGCAGAGATCGCACGATAGGTGCAGTTCGAGTAGCAGGAGACAGTAGCCTGGCGGTGGACAGAGACGGACACTCGCACCGTGGACGCCTCGCGCTGCTCAAGTGATGCTCCAAGGCTGCATCGGGCGCCGTCTGGGTGCAGCCCGCATCCTTCTGCCGAGCTTCGGCCAGAGAAGTGCCAAGCATTTCAATGAACCACCAGACGCGCTCGAGTCTCCTTGACTGCACCCTCCTGGTCCAGGTACGCTGCCCGGCCATCCATCCTCTCCCCATCGCCTTCGCCCTGCGCTCGCAGCACACTAGTCCATTTCCGCTGCGGTCACGGAGCACGTACGTAACCCGCGCTGCTCGTCCATCATCCCCATCCCCCGCCGCTCCTCCTGCCCGGCCATGGGGCATGCCCTCAGACGCGCTGCGTTCTCCATCGCGAGGATCGAGATGATCAGTGGAGCACATACGTACCGTAATAACATGACAGCCTATCGAATGATACATCGTAGCTCATCTCGACGCCGTGCGCGGATGCTTTGTGACATACGGAGTCGACAGTGGATTGCATGAGCCGACCAGCGTTGGAACGTTGACCCACATACCGTCTCCCGACAGCCTACAACATATCAGGTCCACCAGCCCAACCCAATCAGTCAGCCGCAAACTCTTGATTTCCCCTATGTCGGGACGGGCACTCCGGCCGACATACCCAAAAATACAGAAACCTGCAGGGTCCGGGCGCGATGAAGGGCGCAGTCGGGATCGGCCCCATGGCTCCATTGCCTTCAAGGTTTGCAGCACGAACGCTGTAGGCGCAACTGACAGATAGCAATTGTCACAGAACCAGAGTCAGAGAGCCCCTTCCCGACTCGTCCACACAGGTGATCAGCGCTGCGCAACAGCGCGGCGGCCGATAGCGCAACTGGCGCGCGCTCCGTCATCGTCGCACGCAATGCACATACTGTTTCTGTATGTATGTACCCCGTCGCGCCGCCGGACGCCCCCCGCCGCACCGCTAAGCTCGAGTCGGGATGCGCAGCCCGTATCATCGGAGAGAAGGCCCGGGACGCACCGCCTCTTCTATGGTGTGCATGTGCACACTGTCTGCGTCTGTCTTGTCCTGACACGGATCCGCCGCGGGTGACATAGGTGGCTTGCAGACGGAAATGAAAGAAGGGCCTCCAGTCAGAAGAGGGTTGGGCGGAATTGCGGGCATCAACAGTCTTTGTAGCGTTATAGTATGTGCACGCACCGTGGGCTCGTCCGCCGGAAAAGAGACCGGATTTCCGACTCCGAGGAGCGCGACATACGGACGTTCTGCGGGAGTGCGCATCAACTGATGGGACAGGCAGGCACGCCCGGACGAGTGGACACTTCAGCTTCCATGGTCACGATGTGCCCGAGAAGATTCTGCTGACAATGTCGTGTCGCGGAGGCGACTACTGCACGCAGAAGGGCTCTTACTGAAACGCACGCACCTTGCGCCCTGGAACATTGAGTGTGGACCGTCTGACCACCTGTCACCGTAACGCGCGTCAGATATGCAGGAGGAGTAAGAGAGTAGCTCTACTTGTCCAAGGGACGGAGGGCAAAAACCACTTGAAGACCGAAATCTGACATGCCGCGACGCCACATTGATGTCTCGCCAGCGGAGCATTGTCAGAACCCGGCGGCTCAAGAAGCCTCTTTCAAGCTCAGCCCACTAGAGCGTGCTGGCGTATGGTTGTATGTCGTACTGTCGAGCTATCAGTGTCTTAATGTTGCAGGGGATATCGCTGTGCCGAGGCCTAACGCAAAAGAGGTGGATCACGAGTGTCATTGTCGTTGTCAATGGCGGATGACAGCCAGAAGACCGACCATGACTGCATGACTGAGCACACTCTGTGCTAGGCCATAAAGAGGCTTGCAGCTTGGTCAAATGGTCTATGTACGGGAGTCCAAGAAGAGAAGGCACGTCACGGCAAGCAAAGAGGCACAGATGCTGCCCGGATATCTCCTGTACGCCGCGCCTTTACGTCACGGCACCCCCAGCACGAGCGCCGGTAATGTAACCAGCAGCAGGGCGTGCATGATGGATATTCCCACTCTGATGGGGCCTCGGGCTACGACCGCGGGTGAGTTGGGAGAGTGACAGAAGTGACGGAAGACAACGGACCTCGTGCAGAGACAACACAACAGCTGGTCGCTGGCGAAGACCAGAAGCTGAGAAGGCCGGTAGCGAGGCCGTATCTGTTGTTCTATGGAGCCTATGCGCCCGGATAACGTATGGTTTTGGTTGTCGAGGACACCGTCCACGGTGCCGACATACGCTCGAGCGTATCACCGCGGTATGTGCTGCAAACACGCGCGCGAGAAGCCCAGGTGGCTTGCACCTGAGCGTCCATACCAGGCGTCCCGTCCGCGGCTGGCCTACGACAAGACGTATCGTGATTCGAATCCGTGCTTCTCGTACCCGATCATCGGAGGGGCGAGGCACTCGTTGTGTTACCCAACATAGCTTGGTTGAACCACAGAAGGAGGCACATATGCGTTTTGTTGCGTTAATGAGGAGGATGTCCGCTTCGCGCGTTGGTGGCCTGACAAAATACGAAGTTGTAAGCGGAACAGATTGCGTATCAGCAGGGAGTGCCGCTGGAGGTCCTAGGGTGACACTGTCGGTTGGACTCTGCAATGATCAGTTGGGAGTAATGCGCTCTGCTGCGCGCATCATTGCGACGGGAGGCGCAGACCGCAAGGGCCAGTGCCGTCCGTATCCGCGGAGACCTCCCACACAATCCTGTGCACGAGGTAGATAGAGTCGCAGGTTGACAGCGCTCGGAAAGACCGCTCATTATAACGATGGAGCGGAGAGGTATACTTACCGGAGACTGCGAGGCTGCAACGGGCGACCAAGAGATGCCGCACCTAGCAACGAGTTACGAGTCTCGGCTTTTCGTTTCAGGAACAGTCAGCTCATTGGAACCGTGTATGTCAATGGCGGTGCCACTGCGCTCGATGAAAACGGGGATGGGGCTTGGATCGCGGCAAAGTCGCCGTTAGTATCCTTCGGGGTGGATGGGGATTGTCGCGATGTTGTCGAACAGGGAGCGTTTTTATCGAATTCTCTTCTGCGCCGCAGAGCCCGAGCTGTGTCTTACTTGGACCGCAATCTATCTCAAACAAGGCGCAGAGACGGCCTCGCGCTTTCGGATCTGCATGTCTTTGGTCGCTAGTGGTCAGTCCTGTTACCAGCTTTGTAGATGGGGCATAAAAGAACCTCACCCAGTGCATACCCGTCAGTACCCGACATCGGAATGTGTTGTCGGCCACATTCGGACGAGTGTTGAAAAGATGTCGTCACTGACCCGCCAATTTACTTTTTTTTCTCGCCAACACTGGCCCCCATGAGGGCCTCAGCTGGCTTGTCGTGCCAAGGTTGCTCAAATTTGCTGGCCTCAATTTGTGAGCGGAGTGTCGAGCAGATGGTTAGAAAGCGAAGAACGTTGGATGGTAGATGATTGTAGAGACTAAGTACGACTGACTGCCACTGGCCATTGCGCGATCACCACAGCTTGTAAGGGCCCATTAAGCGCCACGTGGCGACCAACCTTGGCTCGGCGCAGCTCGGCGCGACGGCCGCGTTGAGGCGCAACGACGCCCTCCTCGTCCTTACCATCTTCCTCATCGTTTCCAACGGTGGCGGCATCTGCACAGGCAACGTCCAGCGTTGCATGGTCCCCGTTTACTCATCTTTCGCCCTCCTGGCACACATCTAGCCGACCCATCTTGCCTTATCTAAGTCTTCCTTCTGCTTGACCGCCTCCAGGGTATCTCCGGACGCGGACCCTGCCCTCCCGCCTGCTCGTTGAATACCTTTGTCGGCCCAGCCCGCACGCATATCGAGGTATTGCTTTGTTCAAATGTCTGCCCCATCCTATCGGCTCGAGACGCAACGCCCGCGCCCCCCGCCCTTGCCTCTTAGGACGAACAACTTGCCAATCAGGAATTCTCAGATCCTAGGTCAACAAAAAGATGCTACGGAAACACTCCTTTATGACCTGCCGTCCTCCCCAAAGTCCCCCAGACGAGTTACCTCACCCTCCCAACCCACCTCTCCCACCTCGCCGTACAGTCCTCGCTCCCGGAGTACGAGGAGGATGAGCAGAATGACCTCACCCACTTCTGCGAAGCACAGTCGCTCAAACACGCCTTCGCGCCCCATGCGCAGCGAGCTAGAAGAATTTGCAGAGCGCTGTAGAGCATGGTACGAGTCTTCTTCTCACCGTGGCGACACACTGGTCCCGACAGCTTAAGTGCCACAGGTATTACCAGCAAGACGATGATGCCGGCAGGATCATGACACAGACCCTTGCTACGCTTCCACCCTCGCAGCGTGCCCCGTTCGCCCGTCTGCAAGCTTCCATCCGTTCAGCGTACCACGCGAGTGTAAGCGCGCGTAGGGATGCCGAGTTCAAGGCGCACCTGAACGCCACGAAACCAGGAGGTTCGTTGATGCCTCATTCACGCGCCAATCCCAAGGGTCCGCTCGCGAAGAAGGAACGGTACGAGCGACTGGACCGTTTCATCCGCACCTGGTGTACGATGGGCATGCCAGGCACGAAGCCCTTCTTCCAGGGCCTGTGGGCGGTCATGCGGTTACAAGTGATACCGCAAGATTTGGGAGGAGCAGGTCCGTATAGGATCGAGTGGGAAATAGACGACGCAGTGTTCAAGGAATCAGCGTACGTGCGCCTCGCACAATCCCCGCATGTTTAAGCTTATTGAATATGTAACCGGCAACTTCCGTCTTCCAGCGGGAAAGATTTCATGCTAGAGGCTATTGACGTACTCAAAGGGGTAAGTTCCAACAGCCAGCGGTCCGTCTACGAGTCAACTGACGTGCAACGCAGGTTCTTGCCTTCGAAGAGACGACATCGCTCAGTCGTACCCCCTCGACAATTAGTTCCGCCAACAATTTCCCTACATCCACTCCTCTGTCGCCCATACACTCTCGGTCACAATCACAACCGCTTCCCTCTGAACGCACCCCGACAGGAAGGTCACAGAAGCCGCCTCCCATTGCTTCCACGACCCAGACCCGACGACCTCGAGCACCGAGTGATCCCTTCCTGGATACATCGACCCTATCAACTTCGTACTCGTCTGCGCAGACGGGAATGAGTCACCTCTCTACCTCCGGTTCGTCGGCTGCAGACGAGCCAGTTACGCCTACCACTCCACTAGGAGAAGTCGATGATCTTTTCGCACCGGCGCCTCAGCCCAATCCAAACCGCGACTTCTGCGATTCTGATGGATACTTGCGGACGTGGACTGCGCCGGACCTTCCAAACCCCGAATTACTGCATCTGCTCACCCTCTTCCCCTCGTTCATCGCACGGAATGCACTCCCGCGTTTCCCCGCTACCTCCGCCTCCCGCCGGCTTGCCGATATCGAAGAAGGTCTGGAGGAAGAAGGGCGCAAGGAGATTAGTGTCGGTACCGGGGCCATGTGGCTCGGGTCTAAACGCCGTGTCGACGGATGGCAAGGCGGTTGGTGGACACGGTTCAAGCTGTGGCTGGCCCGTGTGTTCTGCTAGACATCCTTACGTCGCACCCGCTCCGCACATCGCATCGCTCGTTGGTTCCGTGTTCTGGACCCTGCGGACATTCTCACCGTTCTCACCACGCGCCTGCAGCGTCTGTACGGTTTCCAGTTCGAACGCCTCCATGTAGAACCGTCCACTTCGCTGTGCGGGTCATTGGACGGTCAGAGCGCTGGACTCATGGAGCGCGCTTCGTCGTTGGACTTCAGAGCCGCGTCTCGTCGTCGTACACCACACACCTCCATACCTACGCTCCCACTGTACATAGGATAGGATACTATCGGGAGCTCGGACGCGGTGCTGTCGGGTACATACCTCTGTACGATCACCGTGTCGGTATTATTTACTATGGTTATGTGCTCGACATGCGTTCCTTCTCAGACCAGCATGGGGCGACGATATGCACTTGACTAGTTCTGCACATTCGTCAAGGTGTTTGTTGTCTCGATAGTCCTGGCACCTGCAACTTCAAACCTCCCGAAATGTCCTCGCCGGCGGTGAGTCGTACGGCCATGTCGTGTTCTTGAGAAGCTGACATTGGTCACGGTCCGGGTTAGTTCCTAGGAACGACATCAAGCGCTCCGCTTATTGCATTTACGCTCAAGTTACGCTTGATATCACGATATCTCGCCGTTCCATCAACAAAAAGTGACGTTTGTGGTTAGTCCCGTAGCAAGCTTGTTGCTGGTTGCCTGCGATTTGCTCCTGGGGTGTCCCCAATTGTCAACTGCGTTTGATCGGAGGACGTAGGACATAGATCATTTCCATGCTCTGCAGAAGAGGGTCACATTCTGTGCGGCTACCAGAACCGGAGGTGAATGTCTGTCTTTTGTCGTGAGTTGCCTGTGCGATCATTCATACTGTTTTCGATGGTTGCTTACCGCCTGAATTCAGGTACTCGAGTACGTCACTCTTCCGATCAACAGCCGAGTTCAACGATATAGACGAACTTCTTTGGAACGGTCAGTATCATGTAGTGGTGACGATTCAAGGGCCTGACCGTCCAAACAGAGTCGTCTGTTGGTTCGGTGCATGTACAAGGACCGCAAAGCCCACAGGGTTTGCTAGGAAGCCCATGGCATTTCACCCACGCGTCCGGCTGCCGCAGATCGCTCGAGTTCAACCTTTCAACCTCATGCCCATGTTAGGCTTTGGATACACCCACCGGTGAGAACCCGCGCAGCATTCTTCGGCTAGATCACCGTCAGAAGGCCTCTGCGATGTAAAGGTACGTATCGCAATATTGTCACCGGACGAATGGGATGTCGTGATAGCTCGTGAGCCCTAGTCAGCATATCGCATGTTTGGAGCACATGCTCAGCTCTCAATACGATCTCACGCACATACCTGGTATTCCCACCTATGTCGTACTCCCAGGCATCGCTTCCGAAGACGTACACGCAATAGATGTCGGCGTTCACCGTTAGACTCGACGCAGGAACGGTGTAGAGTTGCCGGTTCGAGCGGCTCTGTACTGTTTCAGCAGAACTTACCCGAGCGACCGACGTTGCCGTCTTCGACGGTGCTGGAACACCGAGCGGCCTCCCTTGCTTCCGATCATCCCTAGTTTCTTTCCACGACTAGATCCCCCGGCATAGCCGGTTTGTATTATCAAAGCAGATTGGTCGGAGCGTGCACATCTTGCCATTGGGCACTTTGTTAGTGTGTGCCTGACGAGAGCGCAGTCGGCAGGAACATGTCCACCCTAGTGTCTATCTGAACCCCACCACACTCCAGTCACCACATGCTTGCATCCTCACAACACTTTCCAGCGCTGCTCTTGTGTCGTTGCATCTCCTATCGCGCGATAGGCTAACGATCTGCGCCGGGCCAACGGGATCTGGCCAATTATCTGCACCCGGCTTTTGAAGAAAAACCCGGAGTTTTGACTGCGAGACTTTCCTCCGACCCTCGTATTCTGATCTTCTTCTCAACCTGCACCGACCCGGCATCTGAACATGAAGCAGCTCGTGGGTGAACAATACAAGGTCGCATACTGCAGTCCGAATAGACAGTGGAAGTTGTCTCATGGAGGATATTCCTCATACAAACTTCTTCGCAACCCATGGTGCGTGTACAATTCAGATTTCGACAGGATACCCGGGTCTGACGTGTAGCGGACAGTTTACTTCCGATGGGACGTTTTGCTGTTGGAATGCGGAACTTCCAGCCGATACATGTCAAGTAGGGTGTGCTTCGAGTGCAATATGACGCCACCAACCCTGCGTGGCCCTCTCCTTGACGTGCGGAACGCTCCCGACCCTGCGCTGCATCTGAGACAGCATAGCAACGGCGCGTCGGTTTGACAGTGTGCGGCAGAGCCCACGTCGTCGGTCGAGCTTCCGGAGGCTGTCATACAGAGTCGCGGCTTGCGGGCGACTCATGCACGGCAAGAAGGGGGTCTCTGAGCTCAAATGCTGCGTCATCCACCCTTCCTTGGTGATGAGCTTGTGTTACAGATATTGTAGATGACTTCTGGCCTACTATCAGAGACAGGGTGCTTGACAGTCAGTGTTTCGAGTCTCGATTCCAGGGATGACGTACCGTGAGGCAGTCACTCGGTCGTGTGAGCATTGTTATTGATCCTGGGTACACATCAACACCACTTCCTGTTAGTGAGCAGACGAGCCTTGCGCCTTACGCCGTGCAATGTACTCTAGGGAACGCATTCAAGTCGCCCATGAGAGCATATGATTAACTAAACGTGACTCCATTCATCCTGTAGGTTTCGAGGCGTCCTGTCCTTATGAGGCCAATGAAACTTTACTACCTTCGGGGTGCCCACGCCTGTCAGACCAATAGCCTGTTTGTTGGCCACGTCGGAACTCATAGATGCCGCGGGGATACTCACCATGCATTAGTTCAGCGACATGTCAACCTGTCGTTCCCCGGTGCCTGTAGCTAACATGGGAACGGCGTCCCGTGCGGAATGCGTAGACATCCTCGACGTGAGCGAAGTAATAGATCAACGTCCTCGGGGTTCCTGACAATCGGGATAGACATTTAACTAGCATGCGGTAAGTGGTGACATGCCGAGGATTAGTATGTCTGAACACATAGCCCAGGGATGGTTAGTAGGTCTGTGCGTTGATGCATCCCTGCACACCCACAGGAACGAAGTTGCAAACGACATGATGCCCTAAATTTCAGGTGATAGTCGACTCAATGTCGCAGGCATGGCATGTGGCGAACGTACATATTAATCGTTGCCAATTGAAATTTGACGGGTGAACTTGCTATTCGTTCCAGTATTTGAGCCCGAGGGGTCCCTACTCACGTCGCGCGGTCCCTGTTGCAACCTTGTATGAAATTTGGGGGGTCTATCGAGGTCTCAGGGGATCGGGGTCAGCGGTACGACGGTGTTCGGAAGATCATAGTATTGAGGGGATCCGAGCAAAGGAGAGCACAGAGAAAAGCAGCGAGTAACATAAGAATAACTGAACCACCACGACAACGGGGCCCGCAACCCAAGTCCGCGGGACTGGCTAGCGCGTGGTGGGCGGCCCACAATCCGACAGCAAGGAAACTATGAAGAGGCAATGACAAAGACTATCCGTTCCTTCCGTAATTATAGACCGACCGTGGACGAGTGACAGAGACTCTCGAGAATTTACGAGAGAGTTGGGCAATCTCAGAGTTTGAGGCTAAGCGATGCGATGCAATGGCGGGGCCCCTGTAGATCGAAGGAGGGCGTGCGGGGTAGCGGGTGGGATATGAGCCGGAATGAGCAGTGAGGTCGGACCATTGAGCAGGGTCATCGTCGAACTTGCAAGGCTGCAACAGTTTCTTCCAATGCCCGCTTTTCGTTCCTCAGTCTGCGACCGTGCCCGCGGTGATTCGTCAGCATCGACGGACGCTTTTGTGACTTGACATGCAAAACGCACCGCTGCACCTCTTCCTCCAATTGGGCGATTCTCCGGGATTTAATTTCCGCGCTATTCATCGCTGCGCGCTGCCTTCGTTCCAACTTGCGTATGTATTCCGGTATGTCGGTCAAGGATGCAATTTGTGCCGCCACAGTATCAGCGGAGAACGGACCCGAGAGTAACCCCGCACTTTCATACATGCTCTCAGCTCCCGAGAGAACAGACGTCGTCGGAGATCCCGCTCGAAGAGCAGCCGCACGCTCGTGGAAGGGGTTCTCCTACACGGCAAACATGACCATATGGCGCACACGCGGGCACGATATGACAGGAAGAATAGGATAACAAGAAAAGAAGCGCGGCATCAGACCTCTGCATCCTCTCGAAATACAACACAGGACGCGCACCGGATCATCCTGGATCATCTGCCACTGCGAGCGGCTCGTACTCGCGCTTTCAGAGCGAGGGAGTTCACGTCCCTTGCCCTTCGTCGGTGACGGTGATGGCGAAGGTGACTGTTGTCGAGGGTATCGGCCCCACTGACCCGCAGACTCGTAGTCTCTCTGGGAAGTCCCCGGCGGCGTCAAGAGCATGCCGCCCTCATTCCCACCGGGAGTTGATACACGTGGTGTGCGCCCCCGCCCTTGGGTCTGACGGGGAGCCGGCAGCCAGGATCCACGTCCGGACTCCGCTTTCGGCACTCGGGACATCTCTTCGTGGGAGGTGCCGGTACCGAAGTCGCCCAACTTGCCTGGTGAAGAGGGATATGCGACGGGAGAGCCAATTACGCTGTGCGCGGGCGGCGTGTTCCAGAATTCTTCGATAATGGACTCCTCGTCGTCTACTGGGTCTGTCTGTATTGCTTTGTCCTCTAGGTCGTCGAACTCTGCCGCCTCTATCTCGGAGGTTATCGAGTATCCAGCGTCAGACTGTGAGGATTGTGGCGGTCTAGGTGGACCCCTGAGAATCGTTGGATTGTGGGATACAGGAGAAGGGAAGAGCGAGCGCGGAAGATCAGAAACTTGCTGTCCAGGAAGTTGGATAGTGTCTTCGCTCGTACGGACGCGGGAGGATCCACCTCGAGAAGTCGGCGGAAGGATACGAGAGCTCGTGGGCGAACTTCCAGAAGGCGCGTTCGCCTGCGAAGACCCCTGAACGGCAGATAATGCCTCCTGGATGCTCGCTAAACGAGCAGTCTTCTTCGCCTCTGTCAGACCTCTCTCAATTTCGGCTTGTCGAGCCGCACGCTGGGAGGCGGTCAGGGCGGGGGTGGTAGGCCGTGTGCGTGTTGCGTCGACAGAGGCACCCTCAATCCTCCTTTGCTTGGTCGGAGTAGCTGGGTTGCCGTCTGTGGAAGGAGACATGGGGGTCGGGCTGGGGGTCCGTTGACGCTTCTGCATCGGCACAATCGAGGTTGCAGGTGAGCGCGCGAACTGGGCCCGCCGCGCTTGTGAAGGCCTTTGAGGTGTACCCACCAACTGTGTAGGGTTTAACCAAGCTTCCATTGCGGATAAAAGTTTGCTATCGTCTGCCCAAACTATTCGTGAGACCAGTGTTAGCCGCTCTATCACGCAATGGCAAGGTAAAGGTACTGCACTGAAGAATTTGCACCTCTCTGGACTGTCGGAAGGTAAGGAGCAAGCGAAGAAATCTCTGCGACATCGTGTTAGCACATATCATACTTCTACTGAACGCTAGCTGACAAATAACACAGAAGTAATCTCCAATATGGATGATTATAGCCCGATGGTCATGGCTTGCGAACGACGCTTCTCAGATCTTCAGGCTCGTCGCTATGTGTGACGCAACTGGTGTGTATAGGATGGTGTCGTATTAACCTCCAAATACACGCTTAACGATAAACTAACCCGTCCAGCAGTAAGAGGTACAGTCTGCAATGTGTCGACGTGAGGCAAGCAGACTTCCTGTGGTATGAGGGAAGAACAGTCCAGTTGGATCGCGTGAAGGTCAAATGATGACGAGACGAGAGTTGATAGATGGTCGGAGCGAGCCATCGACCACCTTGACATTGGAACGATGGATTTTGCAGTGCGTGATGTCTGGCCGGACACACGGTTCTTAGTCTGACGACGCGGTCAGCTCAACTCCGCCGACGTTGCGAGACACCACAACTTTCTAGTGTGTGCATGCGTAGGACCGTCAAGGTACCTGAAGTATCCTCACGAGAGCTTCCAAGAGGGTTCCACTAGCGTATCTCAACCCAGCCGCCAAGTGACCCTGCGCATCCATCGGGACGATACAGGGAAGAAGACGACGACACGCGACCACATCTTCTCCACTGTACCACACCTTCGTTGCGAACGACTTCCATGGATCATCAAGCCAAACACTCAGACGGGCCAACCACTGACAGTGACTGCAGCACCACGCCTGACTCGATCGGCTCACTACCAGTAGCCCACAGCCTCAATGTCAAGATATATGCAACTCACCGGTCAGGGTTAAACCGCGTCTGACTAGTGAGTCTCCGAGCTCGTTTGCGATGCTCGTAACAGATGACTTCTCCGTCTTCGTTGAGGGGTCCCGTTTCGCTGATGTAGGCCTTCACGGAGATATGAGAAGGTTGGGACATTCGTCCAGCCGAGCGAAGGCCGGAAAAGACAGCAGCTATGGCAAACGACGAGCCCGCTACGACATGGACCGGCGTTGCTGCGGTAGACGTTGACTCAAGAGAAGAGCAAGCTCTCGGGCGCCTCCTCCTCGTCCTGCTGTGACGACGAGCACGATACCTCAGTCTTCCTTCGACAATGACCTCGACGTCCCAAGACGGCCCGCTTGCGATGCAGCCCAGGATTCATGTCAAAACCCTATACGTCCCGCCCGCAGAACTTGCCGTCCCCGCCCTTGCTATTCAAATCACACGTTTGGTGGACACATTCATGATATGGGCCGGGACAACAGACAGCGAGCCAAAAGAGGTGCACAATGCGCCGTTGCAGGGATGCTTGTCGAAGGATTGGGCATGCGCGATGCCCCCACGAGAGCCTGTGAGTGGATCCACCCCGTTGTCTTGCGCATAGGGCCGTCTTGAGGCAGTCCGTGACGTCTTGATCGACTCGACTGAATGTTCTTGCCGCATACATCCCTCCTCAAGTTAGGTACACCCGCTGCGGCGACCTCGTTGTATCGCTCGTCGAGCTCCGACGCCGCATTGTCGATGGCACAGCGTCTCGGTGATATTTCTGTTCTGCTACGCACGCGAAACACGCACTGACTGTGGCTGTTGTATCCACGTTACCACATGTCGCCGCCGGCTCCTGCAGCACGCCGGTTGAAGAAGCAGATTTTCCTCTCGATTGATGTGCCGCCATCGCTGGGTTCCATGGGGCAAGAGGGCAAGCTGTTGTTAGCATTAGAGAGGGCCCTTGTCGAAAATCTGAAGTCGGAGACGTAGGGATAACAAACGGTGTATAAGATGGCAGTAGAAGATAAGAATCGATGTAGTAATTGCCGAGCATCTGAGTTGGATCTGGACGCTGCGCCGTGCCCGGCGCTCTCCACGATCAGGTCCTCGTCGTCTTCCACAGCGTCCACCCCGGTTTAATCAGTGTCCACCACCACCAACGCGTTTCTCTCTGTCTGTGGCTGCTCTCGCTCCGCATCTATTGCAGGCTTCCTATCCCCAGTTACATGTCGGAACCTGAGTTGCTCGCATACATGTCTGGCACAAACGACGACTTCGATCTTCCTCGTTGGCACACCCAGTCCCTGCATGACTCCCTCTCGTCATCGGCGCAGGCTGCCCAGTCTGCTGCACAGGCGTCGTACATCTATCCTCAGGGACCGCCGCCCCAGGCCACCAATCGCCTTCCGCCTATCCATCAGCCTCCCTCAGGCTCGTCAAGGCAGCCCCGCATTAACCAGCTCCTTGACGAGGATCACCAGTTCGGAGTGAGTCCTTCGCCATACTCTGCGGGAGGTCTTGCCCGGAGTCTTTCCCTGGGAGGCTCTTCCAATGCATCATCACGAGGAAGACGTCATATGCAAGACGACCTGGAAG
Source organism: Lentinus tigrinus ALCF2SS1-7 (assembly GCF_003813185.1). Taxonomy (NCBI): domain Eukaryota; kingdom Fungi; phylum Basidiomycota; class Agaricomycetes; order Polyporales; family Polyporaceae; genus Lentinus; species Lentinus tigrinus. The sequence goes on from NW_027137923.1 coordinate 470,180, forward strand.
GAGCGTTCCATGTGGATGGAGATACCAGTCATAGCCAAAGACAAACCCCTGCTTCCTTGTATCCTCCTAGCGTTGCCTACCACAACGCTCAGCAGGGTGCAGCCAACGCTGGTGGGTCCGCCGTCGCTGATCCATATCAGGACGCCTACTACGCCGGCCCCAACGCACATACCCCAAAGCGGAGTCAGACGCAGCACGATTCGAGCACATCTCGTGCTGCACGTTCTCCTCAGAGAGCACCACCATCTGGCAATTTCCTTGACCCGTACTCGCCACCTCAGTACAGCTCTACGTCGTCCAATCCCTACCCATACTCCCCGACAGCGGAGCAGAGGTCGTTTCAAGGAGGGGCATATCCGTCCCAGTCCCATTCTCGATCACAATCGCAGACAAAGGGCGAGCCCATCTCGCCACCTTTGCCTCCGTCCGCATACTCTCCGCAATCAGCCGGCCAAGCGTCGCTGTATTCGGGCCCATACCCCATGGACACAACGAGCCCAGCGCCATCCAACAACAGCCTATCTGCGAGGCATCCCAGGCAGACTTCCATATCCCAACCCACCACCCCCTTGTCTTTCAGTCATGTGCATCAAGCGTCTGCTCCTGGTTCCACTCAGTTCTTTGCCCAAGAGCATCAACCAATGACCGTGGAACCGCCACCACCAAAGCGCCGCCCATCGGGTTTGCGGCGTGTACGCGATCACCGAGACCTGCGGCCGTTTGTCAACCCTCAGCCTGTTGGACGGAGAGTAGACGCGAGTGGGGTTGCGTTATCGGTGCGTGTCGCTAATGTCCCGCAAAACTGGGGTTGCGTGCTTTATTGCCGAAGCTGATTGTCATGTCCGCAGCCGCTGAGGCAATTGACGACAAACATCGTCGACACGTACCACATCTGCAACCCTCAATTCAAGTATGAGTCGACGCATAACCCCCGGCGCGTGCTTACAAAGCCGAGCAAGCCAATGCACAACGATGGATACGACAATGAGGATTATGATTACATCCTCTATGTAAATGACTGGCTTGGAACGGATGACGGGCACAAGTGCGTCTATCTGTCATTTCAAGCATTCGCAGCCTGACATCCTGCCCTTCCTAGGTACTTGATTTTGGACATCCTGGGTCAAGGAACGTTCGGTCAGGTGGTCAAATGTCAGAACATGAAGACGCACGAGGTCGTCGCGGTGAAGGTCGTGAAGAACAAGCCGGCATACTTCAACCAGAGTATGATGGAGGTGACAATACTGGAGCTAGTACGTTTTAGATGACTCCGTGTGAGCTCCGAATCTGACCGTACGGGGTAGCTCAACCAACAATGCGACCCGCATGACGAGCACCACATACTCCGACTACGGGACTCGTTCATCCACAAAAACCATCTATGTCTCGTGTTCGAGTTGCTTTCATCGAACTTGTACGAGTTGATCAAGCAAAATCAGTTCCAAGGTCTCAGCACGCAACTCGTGAAGGTCTTCACGGCACAACTCCTGGATGCGCTCACCGTCCTGAAGGAGGCGCGGCTCATCCATTGCGACTTGAAGCCGGAAAATATCTTGCTGAAGTCGTAAGTGCCGACTTTTCTTTACTTCATAGACTTGCGGTTGACGTCTTTTGTCAGGCTCCAGTCGCCTCAGATCAAAGTGATCGACTTCGGTTCAGCATGCCACGAGCGTCAGACTGTCTACACCTACATTCAATCACGGTTCTACCGGTCTCCGGAGGTACTTTTGGGAATCCCGTATACCGCGGCCATTGACATGTGGTCTCTTGGCTGTATCGCGGTGGAACTATTCCTGGGTTTGCCTCTGTTCCCTGGTACGAGCGAATACAACCAGATCACGCGAATAGTGGAGATGCTAGGGTAGGTTCTAACGTATCTGCTGAAGGCACCTTGAGCTGAACACTGTCGTCGACAGGATGCCCCCACAGTACATGCTGGACATGGGCAAGCAAACCAGCCAGTTTTTCGACTCCTATATCGACCATTATGGGCACAAGAAGTATCGCTTGAAGAGCATCGAGCAGTACTCACGCGAACACAACACGAACGAGCAGCCCGGAAAGCAGTACTTCAAGGCGAACTCTCTCCCCGAGATCATCAAGCAAGCCCCCATGCCGAACTTCAAGTCGTCGTCGAAGCACGCGAACGAGGTCGAGAAAGGTCAGTCGCCTGCCACTCCGGACACCTCAGTTCAGTCACCTGACATGTATCTCGGAAATGCAGAGATGAACAACCGCATGTCCTTCATCGACTTCGTACAAGGTTTGCTGAACATGAACCCGATTGAGCGATGGTCGCCGCAACAGGCGCGATTGCATCCGTTCATCACCGGCGAGAAATGGACGAAGCCTTGGACTGTGAGTTCTTGCGGTCTTGAATTAGGTTCTTCCCGCATTGAGCAATTGGATCAGCCTACCGGTGCACCATCTCCTCATGGAACACCTTCTGGAGCATCATCATCGGGCTCGAATGCTTCGGTCGATCCCAAGCGACCCTATGGAGGGCTGGTGCCTTCACAGCCGAAGGGCACGCGTGCTTACCAGGATGCGGCGGCATACAACCAACACTTGGCTCAGCACCAAGCATACACGGCGCAAGCACAAGCGGCTTCGCAGGCGGCCCAGAACGTATACAGGAACCCCTACTTGCAACCTCCGAACTCGCAATCGCAATCCACTTCCTACAGCACGCCTCAGGATGCCACGAGTCCTAACTTCCCATCCGCCCAGGCCTTCAACACGCCCGGATCTCAGTCGTCGTCACATCGCGGACTCACACACCAGAGCTCGCATGGCCACCTGAATGTCAACACGAACGTTCCCCAGTACTCTGGCCAATCGACTGCTGGGCCTGGCGGTTTCACAGTCCCGCAGCACATGAATCCTCCTGGACAGACCTACTACTCCTCTGCGCGGACGCGGTCCAATACCATCCACAACATGGCTGACAACATCCCCCCTGCTCTTGCACGATTGCAGCATATGAACCAGGACGTCATTGGCGGTCGCAAGGCGCTTACGCCCGTGCTGAAGCGCGACGACGCGCTGAAGGAGTGGGAGCGGAGACAACAAGGCAAGGCTGCCGCTGCTCAGCCATACCCGCAGTTGGAGTTCCTGCAGCAGCAGGCTGAGCTCGCGGCAGCGCAGGGCCTGACCAACTGGGGACATGCCGGCCGGTATCCACCGCCGACGTCGAACTTGGCGCATTCCTATCAGCCGAATGCGATGGTCGTCGACGAGGACAGGCGCGATGTCATCCTGAACAATGCGCGCAACGCCGCAGCGGATCCTGCCAGCAACCTCTTCGCGACGTCTTCCGGAAACATCATCCCGAGTCCGCCGCAGGCTTACTCGAGCAACGCCACGACGACGGGCAACCGCTATGCTGCCACGTACACGCAGCAAAGCCAGCAGACACCCACGTCACCATTCGACGGTGCGATCGACCGGCGTGGAGACCTGGGCGCAATGTACGTGCCCCTGCAACCCGATCAGTACGGGCCATACAACGCCGCTACGTCGTCGGGCACCGCCCCTAGGCAGGTCGCCCCCCCTCAGCAGGCCGTCCCGCCGTCGTTCTATGGCGCTGGTGCCGTCCCTGCCGGGCATGCTATGGGGAACAACCAGCAGCGGAACCCATTCTCGGGTCCAGACCCTCAATCGCAGACTACCAAGGAGCAGCGGCGAAAGAGCGGGATGGAGTTATGGACTCAGTAAACGCCGCGATCGGTTGAAGAAGTTGCTGTTCTTCTCTCGTTCTTGTGCGGATCGGCGGGACGGGTCCCCGCCTCCTGCTTCCTGTCACATTGTACTCTGCTCCACGCTATGGTCGCGGTTTCCTTCTCGCGCACAGCGCACCCGCCCGGTTCTACGTTCCTTGCCCCACGTCTGTGTTTCGTCTCACGCAAGATAGTCCACTGCCTATTGCGCATGCGCTCTACAAAGTACGTACATAAATGTGTAGCTTGGCTCTTCCGTTGATCTCCTCTGCCCTCCATCGATACATCGCGCTTCACGATCCACATGATCCAATCATATTTCCAATGACTTGTTATGCGCTGCGCGGCCCTCGTCTTCGTCTTTCCTCGATAGTCACGGACGCTGTCAAACTCAACCATCTCATCCCATCCACTTGCCTCTCTTCGATTCCATTGATGTATAATTGCAGTTATGGCTGTAGTTGTTCCCTTTCTACAATCCACATATTATCCTTGCTCCTCTTCGTCTCTCTCTCGTTTATTGCGTGGAAGCATGAGTGTGAAATGTCGACATCATGCGTTCTAAGCTTATACAAGCAAGGCTACATGCTTCTACAGAGGCCCGGTTGAGCGGGCGAAAAACTGTCATGCTACATCTGGTTCCTTTGTGTCATCTCTATCAGGCTTCGAACTTGGAGCACTGTTAAAGCTCGTCCAAGAGAGCCTCCGCTTCCCAAGCTCCAGTCCAGTACTGGACGCCGCAAGGAAGGCGGCCTTCCTCCTCGTAAGGCTTGATAAGGCTGTACAAGCCACGGTAGCGACGGCAGAAGACGACGTCTTGTCTGTGGAACATTCAGTCAGCGAAGTTGCCAGTCACAGCCAATACAACGTTGCGTACTTCCGTAAGCGGAGAACGGGGCAGAGATCGTTCGAGCCGTCACCGACGTATACGATGCGGTCGAACTCGGATCCGTGTCGTTTGAGGAAGGCGTCAAGCTCTTCACCTGTATCAGAAAAAGTCTCAGCGCCAGATGTAAAAAGTCACGTCAGGATAGTACGACTCGCCCTTGCACATGTTGGGGCTGCAGCCGACCTTGCAGTTGTGCTGGGGTCCGGAAGGATCGATCCTCCGGCGCACCTTGAGCAGGCCCGACGGGTCCCATTCGGCGGGGTTGGTCACGATCTCGTGGAATAAGGACTCGAGGCCTTTGGACTGCGAAGCACGTTAGCAACGGGCACTGTGCTTCCGCAGAATCGACTAACCTTGAGGACGGTGGTGATATAGATGATATTGGCGTTTGACAGGAGGAAGAACGTGGTCTTTCCTCTTGATTTGAGCGATGAAACGCCGCGGATCATGGCAGGGTGCTACAGAACTTGTGAGAAGGATGCATCGGGCACAATGGATGAGGTACTCACGACAGGCATCAAGCGGAGCGCGTCCTCGATTTGCTCCCTTGTGCCGCCCTGCTCGTGCAGTTCTTGCATGCACGACGCACTTTGACCTGTCAGGCTAAGATCATGCGGCCTAGATGACCAACGAGCTCACACAAGATCGGTCCACTGGACCTCCTTCTTGAGCTCCTTCATCTTCTTGCGGAGCTTGGGTGCGAGAACTTCAAGGACCCATCGGTCTGAGTCTTGGTCGGCCAAAGACCTGGAGCGGTGTCAGTTTTGGATGAAACGAGCAGAACGACCGGATGCATACCAGTCGAAGTCAAAGACGATGAGCTGGCGCTCGACGGGAGGGAACGTCTGCACATTTCCAGCCATCCTATCTATCTGATATGTTGGTTCACGGCAGCGAGTGCGAGTAACTTGGACCGAGTCAGATGGAGGAGCTTGGCAGGATGAACTTTTCGGATGTGCGGGCACTGCCACCGAGACCTTTCTGCCACGTGTGGGCGCATCATTACCGCAGCACTACCAGTTTGGTCACTGAGAAGAGCAGCGTGTTCGTCGCTCACCCAGGAGTCAGGAACTTGAAGAAACTCGAGGTGTAAGCACCTACCAGTGGTTATGTGTGCAGAGTAGATTCGCAGAGACAAGACCGTGTAAGCGCCGGACAGCTTACCTAACGTATTAGCGGAGGTCTGTGGAGGGCGCCGGCATGCCTCCCATCGTCTGCTCCGCTCAGGCGTCCTACAAAAAGCTTCCTGGTCTCCTTGAGCTCACCGATTCGCATCTGCAATGGACTAAGGCTGGAGAGAAGGCACCTGCTGTGAAGGTGCCCACTACAGAGGCGGCGTGTAAGTCGCGAAACCACGTCTCTTGACGCGACACTGACCCCCGCCGCCACCTCTCCCTGAACGCCTTTCATATCTTGCCCTACTCCATTCATATCATAAGCCCTCTCGCGCAGTAAGGCTGGGGCGCCTCAGGTCCGGTTGAAGATTGGGCTCTTGAGCGATGAGGCCGGCCACAACTTCACGTTCACGTCGTCACAAGCCGTCGCGCTCGCGGAGCGCGACAAGTTCGAAGCCGAGCTCACAAACATTATCGCACGCAATCGTTCTGGGGCTCCTCAGATACCAGCACCCACAAAGCCTCTTCAAGCAGCCACTCCCACACCAACAACACCCGCCCATGGCAGTGGTGTTGGGACGCCGATGCGTCCGCCACCAGCATTGTCACGGCCGTCGACTTCGCGTGCAGTGTCGGTGGCAAGCGATTCGCGTGCTTCGGGGACTCCGGTTGGCAGCGACCCCACGAGCGATTTCAGGTTACGGAAGAAAGTCCTATTGAGCACACCGGAGCTTGCGCAACTGCACAGGGAGTTGGTGATGGCGGGGCACATTACTGAGAACGAGTTTTGGGAAGGGCGAGAAGTGACTATCTGTTCTTGTTCATGGTGTGTTCTTCTTCGTCTGACTTTGATTGTGATCGCAAGCATTTGTTGCTCGCGCAAGCCGCCGCCGAAACTCAGAAGCGTGGCAAGCCTGGTCAACTTGTCGACCCGAGACCACAATCCGTGGATGGGGAAATTAAGATCGTCATTACGCCCCAGTTGGTCCATGACATTTTTGAAGAGTTCCCCATCGTTGCAAGAGCATACAACGACAATGTTCCGGGCAAGGTGACGCATACACCCAGATTACTTGTTTCCCTGCGTGGCTGACCTTTCCTAAAGCTGTCCGAAGCCGAGTTTTGGAGTCGATACTTCCAGTCCAAGCTCTTCAATGCGCATCGCGCGTCCATTCGTTCGTCAGCTGCACAGCATGTTGTGAAAGACGATCCCATCTTCGATAAGTACCTTGAGAAGGACGATGACGGTGAGTAGGTTTTGACAACGCAGTGATACGAAGCTTCATGAAGACCCGCAGAACTCGAGCCTCGAAAGCTTCGAGAAGAGAGGGTGGACACTTTTATCGACCTTGGAGCTACCTATGTGGACCACGAAGAGGTGATGTGCATTGTCTGAACTCGTGGTCGGCTCGATCTCATACTATCGCAGACCGGGAATGAGAAGGATGTGACGATGCAGGCGGGGAAACAGAGGGCAGTGCTTCCTCTCATCAGGAAGTTCAACGAGCACTCCACGCGGTTGCTCGATACTGCCCTGTGAGTTCTTATCTTCGTGAGCCCTGTGCATATACCAACGGATTACCACACTGTCAGTGGCGGCCCTGCAGCGAAGCGGAGACGAACCGACAGCGGCGAGTCAGAGGTGAGCAATCATCGCGGTTTCCTCACGGGCATGGCTTGATATGCTTGCAGCACTATGCGCAAATAGACCTAGAAGACCTACATGACAACCAATCGTCCTCCGGCATTGTGCTAAATATGCAAGATAGGCAACGGTACTTCGATGGTAGAGCAAATGGGACCAACAATGGTGACGATGGTGCAGGAGTAAGTGCCGTTGTTTGCAGCGTTATGAGTGATTCTTGACGCCCGGGTTAGCGTGTCGACTTCCAAGAGGCGCTGCAGCAGTCGAAAGCGAGCACGCAAGGATGGTCCGCCAACCTGACACAGGTTCGTATCAACTACTCTGAGGTCCCGGTTGCACGTCTCATTCCTCGCAGCTCAAGATAGAGCGGAAAGCTGGCGACGCGGCGCTCGTGAGTATGACTCAGAATGTCGCAAGCAGGCTGGATGTCAGACTGCGTAAACGTACGTGCCTCATGGCATCCCGCCTCGTTTCGTACACTCACGCATCTATGCGGTTCCTGAACAGATGAAATACCTGAAGGCCTGTTCCGGCAGATGACAACATGTCAGACTGCCGCGAACGAGTTTCTGAGGCAGTTCTGGTTGACCATCTACCCGCCCGCCAATGAGTCGCAGACGCTCTCCGTGGCTACTCCAGCCCAAAAGGCCGCTAAGGCAGCAAAAATGATCGGGTACCTCAGCAAGACGCACGAGAAGGTCGAGGCGCTGGTGGGTGTGGCGCACCAGGAGGGGATTGACCCCGCCCGAGTCCAGGTCGTAAGTGGATGGTTCCATTCATCATTGACGGACGCTCGTCATAGTGGCTCACCTTCATGTTACAGGCTATGAAGCCAATCCTTGACGCGGTCAACAAGGCTCTGGACTTCTGGCGGCTCAAAAACTCGAAGGCTCCCGGTGCGCGGTGACTGTCGACCGGGCGGCGTTGCCATTGGATGTTGCTACGGTATAGACTCCATGGACTCCTGCATATAGTACTTGTCATTATGGTAACGATAGCTCACTGTGTCATTACAGCATTAATTCAGCCGCATGTTGACATCTTTGTTTGCCCAGTTGGGCTTGGTCCGTGGCCCTATCTGAGGGATCGTTGCCGGTCTGGAGTTCCGTCTAGCATTGGCCTACGAGTTTCAAGGGGGAGGGGGCGTCGCTTTACCCAGAACAGGATATGAGCACCGTACCATAAAGGTTCTGATATCATCGATTTCTCGGGCAATTTCAGGTGGGTATATTACACAGCTACGCCATCCGTTACTGACCATGAAAATTGGCATCGCTGGGTCCTCGACGAAGTTGATCTGGACATCTTAACAGCGGGGACGCGCCTGACCATATGCTGCGTCTCATCGCCCGTTGAAGGTGTTTGATCACCAAGAAGAGCAGACCACATCGTTGACTTTGAAACTGCCTAGGATAGAACAAGCATATGACCCAGAAAGGTGCGCTATGTGGTGCAAACCCGTGCGCTATTCAGACCATCGTCAGCCTTCCCAGCGCGGACGCATTCCTGCGGGCTTGCAGAGACACAATTGAGCGCTTTATGTCATCCCGCGCAGCCTGGAGATGGGGCACGTCGCAGAGTCGCCGTCGTCGACGGTGCTCACTGCTGCCCCTCTTAGTGCGATGCGATGTCAAAATTAGTCCGGATGCCATTTCAATTTGCTGAGGTGTGCACACAACATTACTTTCGTCGTGTCTGCCGCCTCGACCTAATATTGTAGACTCGCACTCGTGGTCGCAGCCACATGCGTGTTGTTTGGGCTCATTTGTCCGGCGCTTACCAACAGTGTTGTTGATTGCGAACCGCGACCACTACTGCGACCACTACCGCGACCACACTACCACCGCGACCACCGTCACCACTGCTACGACGACCGTCATGAATAGCTCAAATCCTACTCCCTCTTCGTCCAAAGCTTCCGCTGCGCCCAACAAGCCAGCACCTTGGAGCATGGATCATTGGACCTCGTGTCTCGTCACTCGCAAGGGCACTCCCCTTCCACGGGGCACCGTCGCCTACGCCATCGGTGCCGCCTTCCCCACAGAACATCTCCGTCACATAGCAGAAGCAGTGTGCACCCCCGAACAGATTGAGGAAGAGTGCGGCGACCATCTCGCCGCCTTCCTCTTCCAGTTGATCGAGCAAGAAGTCATGCAGACCCTCCTCCACATCTCCGACAAGTACACCAACGAACCGCTCATCCTATGGGTTCTCCGTGTCGCCCCCGGCCGCCGCGGCAAGATGCCCGCAGAGCGTATTGAGCCCGAGTACTGGACGGTCTTCTACCAATACCTCCGTCGATGTGGTGTCAGCGCCGACATCCTCAGGTCCTTCAGGAGGTGTGTTGTTCCGTGGCCCCAGGGCTCCGCATGTGCATATGTCCTTTTGTTCCTCAGTCCTTCTACTAGTATCTCACACAATCCCCGCTCCTCAGATCCAGTTTGGGTCCCGGACATGCTTCTGCTCAAGTTACAGTTGCAGGACAAGGAGAGGCGTGCCTACTCCGGCCCAGAAAGCCGCCAAGGCAGCGAAAATGATCAGGTACCTCAGCAAGACGCACGAGAAGGTCGAGGCGCTGGTGAGTGTAACGCATCAAGGGGGGGTTGACCCCGCCCGAGTCCAGGTCGTAAGTGAATGGTTCCATTGATCACTGACGGACGCTCGTCATGATAGCTCACCTTCATGTTACAGGCTATGAAGATCCTTGACGCAGTCAGCAAGGCTCTGGACTTTTTGCGCCTGAAAAACTCGAAGGCTCCCGGTGCGCGGTGACTGTCGACCAGGCGGCGTTGCCATTGGATGCTGCTACGGTATAGACTCCTGCATATAGTACTCGTCATTATGGTAACGATAGCTCACTGTGTTATTACAGCATTAATTCAGCCGCATGTTGACATCCTTGTTTGCCCAGTTGGGCTTGGTTCGTGGCCTTATTTGAGGGATCGTTGCCGGTCTGGAGTTCTGTCTAGCATTGGCCTACGAGTTTCAAGGGGGACGGGGGTTATCGGTTGCTCTACCAGAACAGGAGATGAACACCGTACTATGAAGTTTGCTGAGACGGCGGAGCTCGTGCTGTCTACGATGTTATCAATTTTGCGGGGAATTGCAGGGTGGGTGTATCTCGCAGCTACGCCGTACGTTACTGACTGCATCGCCTGGTTCTTGACGAAGCTGATGTGGACATCTAAACAGCAGGGACGCGCCTGACCATATATATATCGTCCCGTCGCCCGTTGAAGGTGTTTGATCATCAAGAAGAGCAAACCACACAATTGACTTCGAAACGCGCCGTGTTGAAGCCTCGCGCATGGCGTGTCTAGAATAGAACAAGAATATGACCCAGAAAGGTGTGCTATGTGGTTCAAACCCGCGCGCATCTCGGATCATCATCAGCCTTCCCTAGTGCAAACACATTCCCGAGGGCTCGCAGAGACACAATTGAGCGCTTTATGTCATCCCGCGCAGCCTGGAGATGGGGCACGTCGCAGAGTCGCCGTCGTCAACGTTGCTGCCCCTCTTAGTGCGATGCGATGTCAAAATTAGTCCAGATGCACGCGCTGGGCATTTCAATTTGCTGAGGTGTGCACACAACATCGCTTTTGTTGTGTCTGCGGCCTCGATCTAACTCTATCATGGTCAGTAGCGAATGAGCGCTGTATGTTACTAAAAACTGAGTGTATGGCCCGCGGTCGCGACGCCGCTCCTTCGCGACCTCTCGCCGTCCTGGCCGATACCTTCACTTCTGAGCTTCGGCCGAGCAACGTCAAGACTCAGTATGTCCGCGATCCACGACAGCCCTCATGCGCCCCACGCCGGTGAGTAGCAATCTGCAGCAACGTGGTATGTCGTCTGATCAGGATGTCCAAATAGCAGAGGCAAGCACGGTACGACCACCATTGCACCACAGGATGTTCTCCGACAGTACGATCACCGAAGAAGCCAAGTCGCCCAACTCGTTCCAGGATGCGCTCTCGGCCATGGCATCCCCACTGCCATATGGTCCACCCAGTGCAACACTTAGCCTGAATGACAAGTTCACCAAAGGGGGCGAGGGGCTGAGACGAGAGGAGTCGCCTTTGAATAACGCAGCTCCGTCGACGCGGTGGGACCAAATCGTGGCGTTCTATGACCTATGGTACCATCGCCTCAAGACGCGTTGGGTGTGGTTCGTGGCGTTTCTGTTGGCTAGTATCATCTGCTGTAGTATCGCGATCGGTTGGTCGTTCCGACTGAGAACGTTCAACATCGCGGACCCGGACAGTGTGAACAACGCCATCGTAGGTTCTCCTTACATCTTCTGCGGTACGGCTCCTGACGTCTATCATGTAGGTCCAGCTATCAGCGAACCTTGTAGACGTGGATCCGTCAGCTCAACAAATGACCCTTGACTGGAATGTCCGGTACGACTGTGTTCGCATCGGTTGCCCTGATGTAAACGTATTCTTTGACGCGTAAGTACACCACCTTTGAAACTGGATACACAGCAATGCTGATATTTTGATCGTCAGGAACACTCTGCGGGATGATTCCCCGGGGCCTCAGAGCAATACCAAGCCGGATCCCATCTTCTCCATTGTCGGAGCTAATATTCTTGCGATGAACAACAACACCGACCGTAGACCAAGCTCGCTCACCTTCCGAACGGAGGTCGCGATTTCGAACGCGAATACCCACCGAACGCTTCAGTCCTACCCATATGACAAGTGAGTGATCCAGCCACGTGACCTGCCGATGTGGCCCTAAAACGCCATCATATAGGTACGCCACTCAGCTAGTATTCTTCGCGGAGCAGGTAGCAACGAACGAGTCTATAAGCATCGCGATTGTGAAGACAACTGGTATCGCTGTGTACGTCCACACAATTCATCGTGATGTGGCCTAGGTGTCGCCTGACCTCTCCTTTGGCTAGTGGGTTCAATGTACAGCTTCAGAATACGACTGACATTTCCGACAACTTCGGTACTGTCATCAAGAATATTGAGGTCACTCGAGGGCCGGTAGTCCGGCTATATGCTATCTTCATCGTCCTCGTGATATGTGAGTTCTCCGCTACTTGCCAGGGCGAGATTGTTGAACAAGTCTGTCAACTGTAGGGCTTGTCACCCTGACGTTCATGGCTACCTGTGTGCTGAACGTGTTCTTTGGAAAGGGTATATCTTCGGGTGTGCTGGTGTTGCCTATGGGAACTCTCTTTGCCTTCACACAACTACGTGCGACTCTACCTGGTGCTCCTGAGGGCTTTGGTACGTGAACTCTTGCTATGAACCGCCCCTCCCACTAATTTCCAATATTTGACGATATTCACAGGCGCGGTCATCGGTGAGTAGACCTTCAGTACATCGCAATGGCGGTCACTAATGCGATAGGGTATGTTGCAGATTTTATCGGACTTCTTCCTTGTCTCGCTATCTTGACGTTCTGCGTACGCCCTCCCTGCTCTCGAACCACTCATGGCGATGCTGACGTCCATCTCTTCATAGTCAATCTTCATGACGGCCATCTTCCTGCTGCGCGATCCGGAACACGACATTCCTCGCTGGAGCTGGAAACAACCTGGCGAAGGACGGAGAAAAACTTGGGCTTGAATGATGTCGTAGACCTCGGGCGTTACTCTCGTGTCGGCTGGGACAACCTTATTGACGATACTTACTGGCATGTCTTGAGTTCCACTATGCTCATGAATTGTAGTTATAGCGAATGCGCTCGACCCTCGTATCTCCCCTACCGGCCCCTACCAACCTCTTTTGGAATCCTTGTTGATTGCACTATGGTAGGCAATGACGCTCTAGGTTTATCTACACCGTACGGTCATAAACTTCACGGAACCACCAGTCGCCGCATACAGCTGGCTTGCTCTGATTGAGCGGAAGCAACAGTTGGAATAGGGAGACGGTACGAGTCCTAGCTGATCGACATCTCCGTCACTCGCACCCCCGCAGTCTTACCTATCAATACCTACGATGAGCACGAAAACAAGTGCCAGCAGAGCTTCATCGAGCGGTCCAGCTAAACTGGAACGCGGACGTGATGTTCTTCGAGGTGCATGATATCGAACAGCTGCGCCTTTGAGTCCGGTCGACAAATATACAAATAAGGATACAACATATTATGTCACAAGCGATGATGCTACAGCAAAGCACAAGTCCCCATAAATGCCCCAATATCTCGAATACGCCAACCACCTACTCTTCCCTCTCCCTCTTCACCTTCGAGCTACGCACGAGCCCATAGACCTTCATCTGCTCGCGCATATATTTCTCGAGGCGGATTGCGCACTTGTGGTACACAGTGTCCTCGGGGTTGTATATGCGGCAGTTGTCGTAGATGAGCTGTGCGTCGTCGAGGAACGCGTCTGTGTCTGTGTACTGGTTTGTTTCGAGCTTGTGCTCCATCGTGCTGAAGTCTACAAGCAATGAGGGTGGGCAAGCGGTGCGAGTCATACGAGATTAGAGAGACGTACCCATAGGGTGTGTGATGACGTCGTAGTAGTCTGGGACTTCTTGTGCGTTGACGGGTACCTGGAACGGCCATGCGGACGAATGATTCTTGAGGTCGGACAGCAACTTCTCCATCGCGGTATGCTCTGCTCCGCGACCAGTCGGACGAGCAGGTCTGCTGAGGCGCAGTCAGCAGCGTGCCTTGCGGAGCAAACAGAGGCACAAGAGACGATACGCACGCAGTCTGCATTGACGGCGTCCAACCACTCTCCCTGAGCCCAGGAACATCCTTCGGGTCGACAGTGACACCCTCGGGCATACCTTCCTGGAACTGTGGCAAGCCGTCGTAGACAATGTGCGACCTGCTCTTCTCCCTGATCTTGTTGAGCACGGCCTCGCGCTGTTGCGCGGTGGTGTCGCGCCAGGAGAGATAGTCCACCTTGGGAAGCATCTTGCACTGCATAATCGTACCGCCCTCGTAGTCTTTGATGTACCCCGCCCAGACTGCGCGGTCCAATGTGATCTCCTTAGAGAACCCTTGTTTGCGGAAGTACCCGACGGCGTAGTTGTCGGCGTAAGTGAGGAAATACATCATGTCCGGGTACGTCTTGCGGATGTGGGCTTTGAAGTGGTCCATCAGCATTCCACCATATCCCTGATCGTATGCATCGTGTTGAGCGGCAGTGGCGATGGTAGAGATGGCTGGACGCACCTTGACTTGATCTATTGACGCCGTTGCAAAGAAGACAATTTCCGCAAAGCCTCGATGTGGAAACGGACGATAGCAGATGCCACCGACCACCTTGTATCCACGCTTGATGATAGCCAGGCACTTGGAGTTGGTGTCGTAGACCAACCGCGCGATATACTCTCGCGGCATTTTGGGAAGCTGCTTCTGGAACAGCGTCTTCAGACCCGTCAGGATCACTGAGGACCGCGGTTGTCGATCGTTCTCCACCGCGACAACCTGGATGACACCCTTCCGCAGCTCCACATATGCCATTTTTTCCTGCTTCCCTGTGGGCTATGAGTGGATCGCGTCAATGTCACTACAAAGTAGAGAGATGGCTCCACGTACCGCCGCGGACGCTGGACCAGCTGCGTCAACTGTTACACCAGTCGCTAACCGCGACAATTGGTTCTCATCCATTTTATCCTCGACCTTGACCTTGGCGTCATGGCCATTGACACCGTTTGCTGGCCGCATCTCCTCACGTTCTTCCGCAGTAGGGGGTGGGATGTTTGCCGGGGCCGTATGCGCCTTGGCCTTCATGCTCGTCTTCTGTTTCCCGCCCCTTTGGCCTGCCTTGCCGCCATTCCTGTTCTTGCCGCCTAGGGGACGAGTGACGCGGGTAGCAGCGAGCGGTCGCTCTTCCTCCTCGTCCTCCTCGTCGTCTTGTTCACTGAGTGACGAATAATCAACGGAGACGCGCCGTCGTTTGGATGGTCTCTCGATGGCATCGCTTAGGAATGAGGATGCTGGTGATAGTGGCCCCTTCCCCGGGGATGATGGCACTGGTTATGGTACGTACTGAGACAGAGTATGTGTGTGCATTCTGGGATGGACTCACCGAGCGCACCGAGCTCGTCCGAGAGAGAACTTGCGGGTGACTGTGGCTCAGGAAGCTCCATCTGCTTGCGTAGTGAATCTATGTCCTCGTCTGAGTATTCGAAGTCGAGCAATCGACCAGAGTCCTAGGTTGCGAAATGCATGAAGGGTACGGCACGGAGACAATGCGCGAAAGGACGTACCTTCACAATGCAAAGCCGAAGTTGTGATCAAAAGGTCATGAACATTCGCGCGCAAAGACTCACCTCTAGGAGTTCATCCAACCGCACCGCGACGCGTCCTCTCCGCACCCACTCGTCATGGCCTATGGACGATATGTCCGCGCCATGCTCCAAGACGCCGTGCCCGCATCCGCATCGGTCAAGGTACTTTGAGGGTGGCTCTCCGTCGTCATCTGAATCGCTTCCGTCCGACGCGTCCGAGAACACTCGCCAGCCATTCGGAGGATGAAGACCAAAGCATGTGGAGCACGCGGAACAGCGAGAGTGGCGAGCGATTTTGAGGGAGAGGTGGTAGTCGGGAAGACTGGGTATATCGTGTGAAGCTGGGTATAAGACCTTCATCGTCGTTGTCGCGCTCGAGGAGAAGATGCTCCGAGGTTGTCGCTCCGCCGCGGCCGGGGTCGTGGTCGATGATGACAACGTTAAGCTGGAACGCTCAGGGCGCGGGTCTCGGTGGCTGTGTCCCGCCCCATGCGCACGGTCCGGAGCACCGCAGCCTCTGCCCACATCGCCCAAACAGCCTTTCTCGTCGTCTCCGACGCTCTACACGCCTTCAGGCTCACTGGAAACCTGCTTGTCGGCGACGGACTATATTCTGCTCTTTCTTCTGCTGAATGTCTGTCAACGCTGAGAAACACACACCCAACAACGGTGGAGATGATGGGATCTTCTTGTGCCTGCGCTCCCGCGCTCTGGTCCAAAATACCTTGCTTCCCTCCATGACCGTCCAGCCTCGGCGCAACGAGGTCTAGCTCCTCTTCACTCTGTAAATGCGTAGAGCGCGCTCTCAAGGCCGCCGCTCCTCACACATACCCTAAAGCCCACAATGCTCTGGCTTATCTACCTCTTGTCTGTCTCTACTCTGGCCTTGGCAACGGATTGGATCGACTACCCCGCAGACGGCACTGCGACGCTCACACACTACACACTCCCGGATGGATACATCGCATCGTGCGGCTGCACAGGTGCAAGCACCAGATACCCGACGGCGGCGATGAGTCAGTACGCGTATGGCAGCAGCACTGCGTACGGGCCTGGATGCGGACGTTGCTTCAAAATAACGCTGCTCAACACATACACGGCCAACCCGCCCTTTTTCCCGAACGTGACGAAGAGCGTAGTTGTGAAGGTCACTGACCTTTGTCCCGCCGGAGGGGCAGGGTGGTGTTCTGCGACCCCGGGCAAGCCCAACCAGTACGTCTCCAACTGTGGCGGATTTTGTGGCGGGCGATGAACTCAGGCGTTGGATTGAAGGGGCGGCCAGTATATCAATTTCGACCTCGCATGGCCTTCGGCTGCCATACCGGATGACTTCTTTCCATCTGACGAGGCGTTTTATGGTGAGTCTTGCGCGTTATAGAGCCACACAAGTCGACTGACTGAACTCCGCGCCGTAGGGTACACCGTGAGTCTGTCAATCGCAGCCTCCTATCTCTTTGGCTCACAAGACGACTAGGACTTTGGTGTCTGGAACGTGACATATCAATCCGTCGATTGTCTCGAAGACTGGATTGGCGCAAAGAACGCTGCAGCGCTAGGCAGTGTCGATGACGGTTCAAGCGTGTGCTGTCCAGCCAACCCGACGGTATGACTCTCCTTCCTCCTAGATCTTTTGGCCCTGCTTATCCCCAGCTCACCCCCAGGGCAACAGCAACAATACCTGTCCATCTTTCTCCGACGACAATGGCATCCCGTACGTTCGTTCGCTCACAATATCGATTGTCGGACCTGACGCGTGTTGTTCAGACCAGATACGGCAACTTCCGCCGGAGATGCTTCCACGCTTTCTGTACCCAATTTTGGACACACGCTGCTACCGCTCTACTCGCTCTTTGTATTGTCTTTCCTTTGCTCTGGGTATCTGATGGGATAGGATTTCTGCGTGCTTCACGAAGACCCGTCGAGGTGGCTGCTTTCATCAGCGCCCGGCTGGCAAGATTTCGGTGGAAGCTATGGCATCTCTGGGTACGTATTTGGATTGCTCGAACCGCAGGAAGGGTCCGGTGAGCCCGAGAGCAGTGCTGTGTCTGCTGTGCGCGTGTCTTCTGCCAGGTAATAGCATGCACGACAGTCATGACGGCAGCTGCGGCATGCGGGCACATCGGGGGAGGTCTACCATCGGCGTGGGTATACACCCTCGCACTTTTATATGGGGTTCGAAAGTCCATCCCAAGGATATTCGCTATGAAGAACCCCTCCCTCTTCCATCCGCTCACACTCATGTCGTGCGTACTCGATATCGCACAGCTGCTTGGACGTGTACTTACCACTCCTCCCATAGATGTGGCTTTTGAGCACCTCTCGAGCGGAGCTGACGTATTTCGCAAATCCTTCGCAAGTCCGCTTTGCAATACTCTCCCACGTCTGGCGGGAGAACGAGCAATCATTCCAAGACGTCCAACAACTGCAGACACAGTACGCGTCGGGCAATCCCCGTGACCACACCTCGGAGAAGATCAGGCGCTGTTGTCTTTACGCGGAACAGCATGGCTTCAAGTGGGTCTGGGTGGATACGTGCTGCATTGATAAGAGTAGTAGTGCAGAGCTCTCGGAGGCCATCAACTCCATGTATAAATGGTACGCAGGAGCGGCGGTCTGTTATGTTTTCCTGGACGATGTAGGAGATGAGGAAGACCCGCGTGGTGAGCTCGCTTCTGTGAATGACATTCATTGCGCGCTATAGTCCTAACACGATATATGCTGCAGAATCACCCACCCCATTAGACACTCCCTTCGCGCACAGCGAGTGGTTCACTCGAGGATGGACCCTTCAGGAACTCATTGCACCCACGTCCCTCTTAATCCTTTCCCGTCATTGGCGAACGCTCGGGACAAAGTACGATATGGCAGAGTTCCTCAAGACAATAACTGGGATTGACGTCCCAATCCTCCGACACGAGATGCCACTCAGCAGCATCAGCGTTGATGGGTAGCGCACTCCGCTGCGCGCGTACCACCGCCTCCGACGCGTCCTACGACCGTGACCACACCCTCCGACGTCCTCACTCCTTCTGCGCATCGCTCACGATGTCCTGCGCATGCGTCGTCGCTTGGAACGAGCCCGGAGACATACGAACTGTCGAGAACAAGCCGTCAGCGAGTCAGTGCGCGACACGTCGCCCGCGACGTCAGCCAAGAGCCCCAACGACCTCGGAAAGCCGTCCGCGTCGTCTCCGACGACCCACTCGACGCCGCAGTGCAACCCGGGATCAGCTCGAGACCGGCGCTTCACAGCGCTATACCGCGCTCGACGCGGTACCGCGTGCTGCCTCCTCCCCCGTCCCTCTCGACTTCTAACATATTTTCGCACCCGCGCGACACTCATAGGACTCGTACTATACCATTAGTTTAGCATCTACGTACCCCAGCATTAGCACACAATTCGACCCAGCTCTCCTTTCCACTTTACGCGCCCATGTGACCGCGACTAGCGCTTGAGCATCGGATATGTTTTCCCGCTTTTCTAGCTCTTTCTACATCTTCTGCTCCTTAGCAACCTTCAAGCAAAACGTCCACGTCATCTCCTAGCGTACTCTCCAATATATTGTCTAGCTAGCCTCTTGAATAGATAGGGTTTTCCCCTCCCCATCGACGTGTAGCTCTTAGTATTCGACCTCGACCTCGACTTCGACCCCTACGACTTCGTATCTTTTCGCAGACTCTCGCTTTCGCTCGTTATCACTCACTATCGATTCTAGTCTCTCGCATTCGACGTTGCAAGCTCCCGAGTGGCCGCCAAAGCGGTCTATCAGGCCCTACTCGACGTACAAGAATTCCTACAGCGCCCCCGCCGCTCTCCCTTCCATCTCCCATCCATCTCCCATCCACACTATCTCTCACTCTCACTCTTATCCGACTCCCCTCGTGCACGCCCGGACGGACCATCGCACCTTCGGATCTCACTCACGGCGAGTGTAGGTCCATCAGCGTCGCGCGACGTATGTCCTGGGCCGCGCGGAGACAGACCACACGCATAGAGGACCGAGCGTATTCCCTTATGGGTCTTTTCGGCATCCACATGACCCCCATTTATGGAGAGGGCACGAAGGCCTTCATCCGTCTGCAGCAGGAGATTATCAAACACTCTCCCGACCATAGCATATTCGCTTGGGGTCCTATCCACCAGTCCTACCCTTCCGCGAGCACAAACGCGTTCGCGTTCTCACATAACCTCGCTTCGGACAGGGCTCTCCTTGCTTCCTCGCCCGATGCATTCGAGCAGTCCGCCGACATTCACGCATGGGACCTGCACAACTTCACGTGCAAGCTGCACTGTGAGGTGCCCGACTTCCATCTTTCGGGCTATGGCATGCGTACGACCCTCCCGACGCTGCGCACCGCGTCTGCGGAAGGAGGTTATGTCTATGCCGTGATGTTGGCGTGCAAGGACGGCCGCGGGTTTCCAGTTATGCTGTTCCTGCAGCCCTCGGACGTGATCAACCTGAGCACGTTCACCGTGGGCGAGTACATCAAGGACGACCTCGCTCCGGTGTATAGCTACTACCGGGCCGCTTATTTTCCCCTCGGGAAGGACGCAACCACTGCTCGCGTCTTCTGTGGCTTGCGTCCAACCGAGCTCTACATCGAATTGCACAGAGGCGCATTGCAGCAGGCGAAGGCTCTTCGCGCGTACGACTCGCAGCTACCCATCACGCCCTCCAAGATTTCGCCTCGAATACACCATCATACCATGACTGGGACGTCCTCGAACGGCTACACCTTCTTCTTTCCTCCATGGGTGATCACCAGGATGACCAAATGCGGATTCACGCCAGACCGTCCCTGCGACGATGGGATGACCGTGGAGCTAGCGCCATGTCACGGTGAATCGCTTTCGCCGTTCTCCAGGCCTGCACGCATCCCGTTCTCTATCGTCACCTTCACGAACTCAAGTACAAGAGCGCGTTTCTCGGTCATCTTTGGATACCGGCGCAACACCACTTGTGGCCGGTCGTCCGGTCGGAGCTACTGTCCTTCGATCTTGGTGACCTCGGCTGGCATGCCGCACCAAGAGAGCGCAAAATCGTCTGAGTGCCTCTACATCCGGCGAGTCTCGAACTTCACAGTCTTGGCCGGGAAGGTGGTCCAAGTGCAAGTCAAGGAGCCTTGGGAGCGATTTCGTCCCCCACGTGGCAGGCTGAAAGATTCGATGGTTCACTTCATTGACCTCAGGATATCGTAGATGGTGATCACAACAACTCTTCATTATCCATCATTGATCTCACTCGCGTTTGCAGGCGAGGAGCTGGCGCGTGTCGCATTGCCTTAGCAAACCCTCCTCTCAAGCCGTTCAACATCGCATTCATCCTTACTCAAGGCTCGTCGCCACTGACTTGACGTGCGACGCCCCTGTCTGCCTCGATGTCTCGCGGTACTCTGGTCATTGCAACGTCGGCCCGGTGCGGGTGCTTGCTTGGGTGCAGGTGCTGGAGTTGCGGCACTGTGGCGGAATGCTTTGCGTCCGCTCCTCTAACTCCGGGAGAACGCTGCAGGCGGGGTTAGGTCCGACCTCGGCGACTCCGCCATGCGGGGAGCCCTAGCGTTCTGCTGGGGATGATCAACGGGGCCCGGGGGAGACACGATCTACGGCCAAGTGGTCACCCGGACGTTGAGCACGACTGCTGGTGGAGCGCAGCCCCGCGGGCGAGGAGGCGCGGCTGATGATGTTCTGTTTGTGCGTGCTCCTGCTCACGCTGTGGGCGTTGTTGAGCCAGGCTACGTGAGATGCAGTAGGAAGGATGGATTCGATGACGGATGACGAGAGATGCGATAATACTGTACCACCGCCCACGGGATTCATGATAGGTTTCACTGAAACACTTCCTGATAATATCCACGTTTACATTTATATTACGGATTGTATTTATGTTCAACTTCGGTTGCAGCGTGTATACGTAGATCGTGTTCCTTCAGCACACGCTGTACGTACTTTTTTATAGGCCTATTGATCACGATCACATTGACTCGTCCTCATCCATTTCGGCGCGAGCACGGTGGCGGTTTGATATGGGCGGCGCGAGCTTACGAGTAGACTAGCTGGCGAGCTTGACATATGCATTGACCTCGTTGCGGTAATAGGACACCGGCGCGCGAATCGAAGCAAGATCGAGATCTTATCAGCGGCGTCATAGTCTCCACGTTGCAAGTGTGTACAATTTCAGGCTTCAGTATGAATGGTCATGGTCATGAGGTACGGCCTCGTTCTTGTTTTTTCTCCTCCTATCAAGACATATCATCGTCGCTCTACGCAATATACACGAGTCGTAACTTGATGAATGGATGGATCCACGTTAGAGGTTTTGCTTCTGTCCTGCGCATTGCTCGTGTGGTCCCAGTTACAGGCTCGCAGATATAAATGCGGGCTTCATCGGCTTCTCTTCAGACGTGAATTGGACCCTGCTGCATGATGTCCTCTACGGTGGCCATTTTCCAGAATGTGTATGTTGTCAAGTTCCCGATGTCTATTCCGCGATTTCCACACACACTGTTGACACGCATCCTTCAGTGTGGTATCCGAATATTGTGTGCTCGCGGGGGCTAGTGAGTTTTTTTGGTGATGCACGAGCCTTCTAGCCACTTACAAGTCTCTGTCTCGTGCTGCAGCCTTGATATTTTGGGAATACTTGGCGCTCCTCCCGCAGGAAATCGACCTCTTCTGGAAGGGAAGACTGTCTGTGGCGTCCGTCCTCTTTCTGAGCAACAGATACCTGTCGCTTCTGACTGAGATATTACAAACTACAAACCCTACATCTGACCAGGTTCGTCGTCGCATGAGTATTGTACGCGCGCAATGTTTTCACGGATTGATCGTGCAGAGGTCTTGCATTTTATCAACGAGTCCGTTCGATGTGCAACTGAAACCGCATTTGACCCAGCTGTGACATCGTTGTGAAGGCTTATCAAACGATCAGCATGCTGCCGTACATTCCCTGGGCAGGTTAGTTGTCTCATGACTCGTGCGCTCTGTGCATTGGTCTCATATGATGCCGCTGCAGTATTTTCTGCCTTACGAACATCAGCCCTGTGCCCGCCTCGCCTCAAGTGGCTATTGGGTAGTTTCGTCCTTTTCTTGTCTTCCGTGCCTATATGGATCAACTTGGTGAGTTGCGTTGAATTAATTCACGTGGTGCACTTCAATTCTCATCATCAAGTAGTCTCTTTATCGTTGGTTGAGCACCACTATACTACCAACACTTGGATGTATCAGTGTTAACACAGCTTTACCCCTACAACTCGGCAGAGAGTGAGTACGACATACGCTGAGGACTTTGAAAATCTAACTTACTAGACACCGCAGCTGTTCGTAACCTGTCAATCCGATTCTTGCGGTTTATGTCTGAGACGTGCTGACTTACTACTCTCTAGTCACTATCATCTCTAGGACCTGCCTCATTGTTTCCGACTTCATTGTCTTGGGCGTAACTTGGTACGGAACATACCGTACTATTCAATTGGTGCAGGTTGCCGCCGGAGAACAGAGCAAGCATACTTATTCAGGAGTACTTTCTCGAGATGGTATGCTGTTTCCTCTGTGCTAGCATATCCCCAGAGCTAACTTGATAAACTGCTATCAGGTACAGTCTACTTCGTGTAAGTTCTAATCTTTGTTTATTCTTGCACCACATTCACCTTTATCCAGTATCCTCGCAACACTAAATCTTCTTCACCTGCTGTTCACGTTGCTTTCCGTACGTCTTTGAAACTGAAACATCCTCTATGGTTGAGAGACTTCATCCTTGCCCCAGATCGCCTTTGATTCCCTTCAGTCCGCTAGCGTTTTTACGGCCTTCACAGATCCGTATGTTTCACATTTCCATCCCGATGTGTCGGGCTCGTATCGCTGCATGCTAATGCATTCTATAGTCTCACATCAATCCTCGTATCGCGGTTCCTCCTCGACTTGCAAGAAGTCGGTCGATACCGGGCTGATCCGCAATTGTCCAGTCTGTCTGTTGGCCAGGGCTCGCTTCACTTCAACTCCAGGGTGTTCGGTTCGTTGGGTGAATTGCTTCCTCCTCCGGGAGACACTTCGCTCGAGGACGAACGACTCGCCGCCGAAGACGCATCCGAAGTAGGACAGGAGGCGGGGACGATTGGGGAGGAGGCGAGGGCTTAGTTGGTGGAATCGACGGACTCGGCAATAATGTTGTGGAATAGGAATCGACTATACGGCATCCGACCCGGTGTCGCTTGCCTTCGACGGACTTCGACCACTCATTCATCTTGTATCCAGCGTCGTAGACTGACACTCGTCTTGGAACTTCCCGCATGATTTGTAATTTATCCGAGTCGGCCTGACGGTATCGCAGGCTCTCTATCATGATAGCATTCCGCAGAGGGAGTGGACGCAGTGCCGGGACGCATGCGAACAGTCACGGAGGACGAAGATTCGAAGACGACGGTGTCGCTATTCAATTGATCTTGACCGCACTCCCGAGGCTGTTCCTCCTCATCGCTATTTCCCCAAGCAGTTCCGGAGCCCGATGCCCCTCCAGCAAATCAATCGTCTCTGCGCACACGTTCACCATCTTCTATTGCTCCAGCATATCTGCCAAATCCTCGTACAACTTCTCGAGCCATCGTTCTGGCGGTTCAGCAGGGTTCAGCCCACTCTCCGCGCTCAATGCACCATTGTTCAATCGACCGAGTCGCATCAGGCAGGAGCTTCAAGGTGAATGCGATTGATGTGAGATACTCGTACAACAGAGGATCGACTGCAATATATAATACAACATTCGAGCACGAAATCCACTCAGCGCTGACCGTACGCCTTGGTCTCGTAACCCTCTGCATCGCAATGTCAGCAATCTACCCGAGGAAAGATAGCGCAAGCGACGTACTCTTGCCAACAATGACGTTATGGGGCTCCTGGGGCTTGTTCAACAGGTAGTTCTCGAGGATGCTCTTCGTGCCGGCGGCGTAGCGCGCCTGGGCGTCGAGCGTCGTGCCCGAGTAGTGAGGGACCATGCCGTTACCACCGCCGAGCGGGTTCTTCATCGTCCTCCACGGGTGGTCCTTTGGCGCGGGCTGCACGTTCCACACGTCGCCCGAGTAGCCGGAGATCTGGCCGCTCTTGAGCGCCGCGGCGACGGCATCCTTGTCGCAGATCGCACCACGGGCGGTGTTAACGAGCCACGCGCCCTTCTTGAAGTGCTTCAGGAGCTCAGCATTGACGAGCCCGCGTGTGCCCTCGTGCAGTGGGCAGTTAACGGTGACGACGTCGCACTGGGAAACGAACTCCTTCAGGTCTTCAACGCGGCGGACCTTCACGGCCTTGGCGGCCTCCTCGGGGAGCGGGTTGTAGTCGTAGTAGAGCAGCTCCTTGCAGTCGAAGGGCAGGAGACGCTGCAGGACGCGGTAGCCGATGCGGCCCGCGCCGATGGTGCCGACGACCTTGCCCTCGAGATCGTACGCGGCACGCGCAACCTCGGAGACCTGCCAGTCACCGCGCTCGATCATCTGTAGTAATGCGCCGGGCGGATTAGCTCCGGCAACCTCCCCAAAGGCCGATAGACAGATGACAGACCTCGTGTGCCGGGACAAAGTTGCGGACGAGGAGGAGGATGCTCATAACAACATGCTCGGCAACCGAGACAACGTTCGAGCCGGAGACCTCGAGAACCTCGATGCCCTTGCCGAGCGCCGCGTTCAGGTCGACGTGGTCAGAGCCGACACCTGCCGTGATACAGATCTTGAGGTTCTTGGCCTAGCGACATATATGCGCAATGAATCACTGCGTCAAAGAAAGTTAAGTCACGACGTACCTTCTGGATAAGATCGTGGGTGAGGTATCCGGGGTGGAAGGGCGTGGTGATGAGGACCTCGGCCTACCCATGCATGTTAGCGCTGACAAGGACATAGACTCAGAGTTAAGAACATACGTCGACAATGTGCTTCTGGAAAGCAGAGTCGGGGCCTTCCTTCTCCTCCGTGACCTATAATATGCGCGTCAGAGCCGGGTTCTACTCAACCATCCGCGATGACCGGTCACTTACAACATATTCGTGGCCTTGCTCCTCGAGCCACTTCCGAAGGCCGAGCTTAGCGGGACGTAAGCTAAACTGCGCTTCGTGCTGGTAGTGCGGTGGACGACGTATATACCTGGTTTTCAATGGTGCCCAGGAGGCGGGGCTCCTGCTTGGCGGCCTCACCACCAGCGTACAGAACAGCGAGGACCTGGTGAGGGAATGGAACTATGACGTCAGCGGCCGCCGGGCTATCGTGCAGCACAACGAGCACCACGCGCACCTTCATACCGGCGGTGGATTGGTGGCTGAGAGAGGGTGCGAGACGGGCAGGGTTGAGGAGGCGTGGGGACTTGGCAGCAGAGGACAAAAGACCCCGTCTTATATGGGCTTGCGAGAGGCCGAGTCGGAGCATGGTCATGGGTTAAAGTGATTTAGCAGCGGTGTGAGATCGGGAGCCGAGCTGAATTGGGACTGGAGACGAGCGGTTGTCAGCGTGCGCGCGGACAGACAGGAGAAGCACGAATTGGATTCGGGATGGGACGAGAGAAGGGTAGGCGAGAATAGGGAACGGCAACGAGCAGACACACGCAAGAAGTATGCACGCACCGAACTGTCGACAATACGATCCACGTGGATAGCGCGGCGCACCGACTTGTTCCTGCTGACTTTGCGAGTATAGCTAGCCTGGTACGTCGTTGCTGGGCGCCGCTAGGCCTGCTATATGGTTTATATCCACGCCCGCCCACAAGCGTCCCCAATTTGAATGCCAGCTCCCGGCTCCCCACGACCAGCCTGCACACCGGCGCACCGCACGAATGTCAGCTGACCCTCATAGCCCACGAAATGGTGCTGAGAACGGACTGGGAAAGATGAACAAGCAGAAGTCCCTGTGTGCGCCCTCGCGCGCTTCCATCGCGCGCCGCGAAGGCTCCCGGTCAGCGCACAAGAATAGAAGGCTGAGAACGACGGACCGATATCCAGCCATCCATCCAGACGCGACTTGCTCCGAGGCTGCGACCATGACGAACTATTATCCGTGCGTATATTCTTCATGCCTGCCTCCCCTTCCATCATGTGTGCATCACCTCCCGCATCCCCGTAGGCCGCGGGGGCCGCGCGCAGTGTAGCGTCCTGGACGAATAGGTCAAGTACCCGAGCGCAGCCGCGAAGTCTCCTAAGTGCCTGCCCCTTCACATCGTCCATTCCCCCGCATGTCGCCTGACAGTTTAGCAAGCGGTTCTAGCCTCTGCGTACCTGGAGCTTCCGAACACTCTCTGCGGGAGACCCGGGGTCGTCGCGTTCTCATGCCCGCATCCCATCATACGCAATCACCCACTTCTACTCACATGCCTGGGCACGCGCCGCCTCTCCACAATGAATTCGCACAACGCGCCCCTGGGATCTCCTCGCCTTGCGGAACGCCGTAGATGCAGATCCTCGGCAGGACGTTGTCTGTTACTCTGTTTCTCAACTTCCTCGCGTCCAAGTTATGCCGGCATGGTGCGCTTGAGGCGCAAGGCGACCCTGTAGCAATGGAGGAGGAAGCGTCCGCTGCACCCAGTAGTGGTAAAAGTGTCGCATGAACATCCGTGGGCTGAGATTATGCGCGACGCCAATAGTACATTAGTAGACTAGCACCAGTCCTGCGCGGGATCGCTAACGTGAACGCAGCTCTCACATGAGTGTATGGGCCGCACTCACCGGCCTGCCAAGAAGGAAACATCCTCCATTCGTCCATCCCTTCCCACTGCGCCAGTTGCAGTTGCGCCCGCCATTCGCTGGTCCTCACCATCCACTCCGCTCTTCGCGTGCCGGCCTGACTGGCCTGACTGGCAGTTATCGATCCCAGGCTGCCGTGTCACTGTCAGTCTTCACCCGGCTTCAGAGTTGTGTCCGCTGATATCCGAGGGTACCATCTCGAATTCCTCCTGCTCGTGCACCGGCTCCCGGAACGTCTCCCTCCTCTCCATCGCGATCCCTCCCGCACCCGCACCCGCACCCATGCCCATGCCCACAGCCGAGCGCGGGGGCGACCGGGAGGCAGACTCGTGCACCTGCGCCTCCTTGATCGTCTCCCACTCGACGCGCAGGAACACCCACATCCACCTTCGTACGACCTCCGCGAGCTCGATCCAGAAGATGATCAGGTCGCCCTCCGCATACGAGTGCAGGTGGCTCGAGAGCTTTGCGGACCACGTCAGGCGCAGCACTAGGTCGACTAGGATCGCGAACGGATACACCGCGAGCGGGAACAGGAGCACGGGCCGGAGGCCCCACAGGTGCAGCGGGCGCTCTTGCGGGAGTGCGTACGCATGCGCGTGCGTGTGCGCCACATCGTCGGATCCGCCGTCGGGGTTGCTGTCGACAGAGGTCCGTCCCGGATTTTTCAGTAGTGCCGAACGTGAGTGCAGGCGCGGGAGAATGAGGGGGCGGGGTGGGGAGGATTGGCGGCTCGGGCCGCCTGCGTGTTTGGGTAGGAGGAGATCGAGTCCCCAGTCGTTAGTCACGTCCCACCAGAACGAATAGAGGGAGTTCACAGCAGCAGCCAAGAGCCTGCATGGGGTTAGGGTGATGGCTCATAGGTGATAGGATGGAGGACGCACCAAAGTCGGAATAGCTGGTGCTCGCCATGCCACGGCTGGCTGACAGCGCTCTCGCCCTTGAGAGCTAACGTATCAGACACGACGATACGCTGGGCCGCCGAGAGGAAGATCACAGGGAATGAGGAGGCGTACTTGAGTGCATTGAAGAGGGGCCGACGGCTCTCGTTATTTGGGGCGTTGTACTCGACGAGACATTGTCGTAGACGAACAGCGTAGGGTATACTGGGAGGGGGACAGAGTGAGTGCATGCGCTATAGAGATACGAGGAGATATATAGAGAAACGCTAACTTTACGTTCCAATTCCGACCCGAGCTGAGGCATCCTTGCCATCACCCGTGACCCCAGTCCAGGCTCACATAGACGAATGCGAGAGTACTCAAGACTCCAAAGTTCTGGGTGGGGACAGAAGCAATAGAGGGGATCCCAAGACCCGCAACATGGGGGGCGAGCT
This sequence comes from Lentinus tigrinus ALCF2SS1-7, assembly GCF_003813185.1. Taxonomy (NCBI): domain Eukaryota; kingdom Fungi; phylum Basidiomycota; class Agaricomycetes; order Polyporales; family Polyporaceae; genus Lentinus; species Lentinus tigrinus. The sequence continues at coordinate 498,799 of NW_027137923.1, forward strand.
CGTTGGAACCACCGTCATTGCGGGTGATTCCGGTCACAGAAGGGGTTCCTAGTCATGCATGCCGTCACCCGCATACAGCCAGCCAACCGCTAGAGGCCGAATGCCTCCTCTAAGCCACGACTACGCGTGGGGCCATTGACACAAAAACCGACGAACCCCGCCGGTCATTGCAATAATCGGACATGACATGCCTCGATGTCCGCTATCAATTTCTCACTACTTCACCCACACATTGTATGCGCGAGAGCGCCTGCGGCGTCAGCCCAGGAGAGCTTGCACCTCGCCTGACAGGAGACCGATATCCCCGGTAATAATAAACCACGGGCGACTCTGGAGACGCACGAGCGATATCCGTTGTGTGTACCCATCTGAGCCCGGCTCCCAGCAAGTCCGCGTACCACCGAGACGCACTGAATTCATGAGCAAATGAACGGGGTGATCGGCCATGAAAACGCCTTGGTTGATAAATGAACGCAAAAGAGGTTTGCAGAGCGGAACGCCGGGGCAGTACCCATCTATTCGAGATGGAAAAACCTCACAGGGAAGGCGGTACCACGAGGCGGAGGGAAAACTCAAAGAAAAAGAAAGGAAGAAACGCCAAAGGAAACCCACAGAAACGCGTCACAAACGAAACGAGACACTCACCTCATAAGGGTAGGCAAAATCCAGCGCGTCAACCCGTCTTGCGCGGGCTGCGCGAGCAAGCTTCCGCTGGGGAGCAGCATATATACAGACAACCACATGTCGCCGAGGACCTTCGCAAAGGACGTGAAGATATCCGCGAACACCACGTCCGAGAAGTACACCCGGTGCGGCGACGGGAGCAGACACCTATGGATCGCACTGGCATGCAAAAACACAACAAGATAGGGGGCAAAAACGCGTCAGCACGCGTTCAATATATTTTCAGGCTGAAAGAGAGAAGACAGCGAAGCGAGTACTCACGCAAGAAACTTGTCCCGCTCGTGCTTGTACAGCACGTTGAACGGGCACATGAGCGCCGTCAACACACACAGCGACGCGAGCGCAGGGATGAACTTGAAGCTGTCCACGCTCTCGATGTCTCCGCGCGTCGCATACCGGAAGACGAGCCAACACGCGAACGTCCACACGAAGTACGTCACGAAAAGCTTGTACACTGGCCGGTGCGCCTGCAAGGAGTAGTGCGCGCCCTTCCAACCTGCGCGTCGGTCTGTCGGCAGCGGGGAGGTCAGACGGTACCCGTCATAGTTGTTCAGGTCGAGGACACCCGCAGCGTCGATGTGCCAGAGGTGGAGGCCGTGCAGGTTTGTCGCCCAGCCGAGGATACCAAGTCCGACGAGGCAGAGCACACGGAAGGGGAGCGGAAACGCAGAAGAAAAGTAGAGTTCGTCCAGAAAGTCGCTCTTCATCTATGCAAACGAAGGCGATCAGGCTGCTGGCGATGGCAAGTGGGATGGGAGGGACATGGAGGCAATGCGGCAAGCGGGTACAGCGTCACTGATCAAAACAGGTGGCGGCTACGCAGCGCGACAGGCGCCCATAATGTCTGGTGGCATGCGTCATGGTTAACACGACGGCTCGACGGTGTTCACGCTATATATGCGCGTGCATGACACATTATTATAGAGTACACATTATACCTCCAGCGTGTAGAACAGCTACAACCGCTGGGGTGGTGATGCAAGATACAAAGCAATTCGACCAAGCACTCTCTCCTCTTCATCTCGCTGGGTTACCGCCATCGACACATGCGTTGATATCGCCGCCAGGACAACCTGATGACTGCTCCTCCACCTCTGGTACCTCCGTAGAGGTGTCGGGGACCACAGTCGCATCCTGCTCTGTAACAGCAGGTGACGCAGCGGCCGTTCCGGCGTCGTTCGTAGCACCGATGTTCGTACATACAAGGCCATCGCAGGTCCCGTCTGTCCCAGAGGAAGCGATACGCTGAGTACGGCCTGCGTCCGCTCCGCCGCCGCCGGGCCGCGCGATAGCACCACCTCCAAGATAACGGTCGGATCTGTCTTCGCCCTCGCCGTCGGTGCTGCCATAGCTCGCGTAGCTAGAGCCTGTGGCTGAGCCAGTCATACCACCGTCAGCAGGATCGTTTGGGTAGCCTGATGCGTCGTTGACATTGCCAGGACTGGAAGTGCTTGGATAGCCAGATGTTCCGACAGCATCAGTGCCTGAGTCACCAGTCATCGCCGAGGCAGGATAGCTGGGGCTTGAGAAACCGTTTGGCGAGCCTGCATCGACGTTGGAAGGAGGATAGCCAGTAGACGGAGCGTCGACAGCAGCATCGGGAGAGGAGGACGTTCCTTCAGACGAGGCCGAGGGAGTATAGGGAGTAGATCCACTTGCGGCAGACGACGAAGGCGCCCCGTTGGCGGTCGAGGCATACGCAACGTTCTGATACGCAGAAGGATCGCCGCCATCGAAGCCATCGCCAGACCCGCCGACTCTAGAGCCATGAGCCGCACCTCCGCCGCTGGCAATTTTGCTGTTGTTCGGGATGGGGCAGGCTTGAAGAAGCGACGTGACGTCCGGGGAGACGCTATCGAGGGTGTTGCCATTCTGAAGCTGGGCGAGGGCGGCATTCGGGTCGCTGGGTTCTACGTTCAAGAATTGGCAAGTGACGCCATCGAGGGTCTGGTAGACGGTGTGGTGAGTTTTATGAGCAGGCATCATATACCGGACACATACCGTCATCACATCCTCCCCGCCTTGTGGCACAGGAGCACCTTCAGAGAGGCGGGTGAGAGCAACGAGATGGAGGAATACGAGGAGAGAGCGCATTGCAAAGCAAGTAGACAGCGTAAAGGAGTGTCGTTAAGTCGTAGAGACCGTGGGCGGGATAGCGATGATGGTAGACGAAACCAAAGAGGATGAGGGGGCGAGGAAACAGCTTTTATCCAACCACGCCCAGCGGCGGGCACGTCACCTGAAGAGAAGACAGCCCCGCCAGCCGTTGTCCGCGGCGACGCCGCTATTCGGGGCAGCAGGCAGGGGATGGCCTACGGGGCTTCGGTGACGACAGCTAACCAAAATGCCTGTCAGCCAGCGAAGACGTACGTTATGTTATGCAAGCGGGCGAAAGTCGCAGTCGGCTCCCGCGACCATGTCCAGCCAGGCAAATATTTTTGCCCGGGAGCAAAGCCGACGAGCCCATCGACTCCGACTTCTGGTCTTTGCACTTGGCCAGACTGGGTTCAACTGAACCTGGGCATGGGCGACACTACCGCCGCCGGCCCCTGCGGGGTCTGATGATGATATGAACCTATCGGTGAGCCAACGCCTTAAGAGGCAAGAGAGGTAACCCTCCAGTCCACAGGCGCACTGGACGCATGGGAGGTATCCACTCCTCCGATGCCCAGCACTCGGGAAAACACCGCATCCGTGTACCAGGTTAATGGCGTCGACTGATGGCCCTCTCCGAATCTCTGTGGCGCTGCCAGGGGACGAATGTTAATCTAACATGGACACAGGCGTCGGGCGCCGGATGACGGCCATCGGCTCTGTTGGTCTCTCGTCTCTGGTCACCGGTCGACCAGCAATGTGTTCGGATATTGCGGGCGCGCCCAGTTGCGAGGAACCCTGACTGGCCGTGGTGTGAACTCTCCCTCGCCCGCCGCGTCCAGTGCGCACCGGGAGAACCATCCTGCATCCTGTCCCAGTCAGCAACTGCGCATGTGTCACTGTCAAGGCCAGCTGGAGACCACAGCAGCGAATTCGAAGCGGGCGCCCATGATGTACAATTCGAAGCCGCTCACCTCACACCTTGCTTCTCGATCCGCAGTGCGCGACGCGCGGAATTGCTTACAGTAGTTCTGCGAAGCCAGATGTCGCCTTTTCGAGGGTCCTGCCTGCACACTCCCGCTCGGCGTCGCATCCGAGCTTCCCACAGGAGCACGCGGCGTGACGTCGGCCACCTTCGCCAGTCCTAGGTACCGTCTCCGCATCTTCTTGGGCGCATCATCCGCAGCCTGCTTGTACAGGCCGCATACGCATACTGCAATTGTTATCATCACGGATATGTCGCACCTATCGCAAGCCCCCTGGTCCGTGACGGCGACAGAACCCATACTGTAAGCAATACGCGGATTTGTATCCAGCAGGATGATGCAGACCCAGATCGCAATCTGCATCATCTTCTACATTGATCCCCTAGTCGTCCAGACTCAGACACCGCTTGCGACATGCTTGACTCTGATACGCGAGCAGGCCCGGTGAGATGTCTCCACCGATGCCGATCTGGGTGGCTGGGCATGCATCCGTGTCCGCGCCAATTGCAGCTCGCCGCACTTGTGATGTCGTGAGCATCAATGTGCGTGCCCGTATGGTGGAGCACGTCTCGGACTCGGTACGAGGTTATGGAACGCCAGGTTTGTTGGGCTTCAAACTGTTCAGGCGAATATCCCCGGGTTCGTTGCCGCAATTTCTGCGTCCTCTGGCTACGGTCCACGTCTCCTGACTGGCTCGCCAGTTCCACTCGAACCTAGCATTCGGATTGGACATCAGCATCCGGAAGAGCAAATAGTACGACATTTGAGGTAACCCCTGCTCACCTGGAGAATTTAGAGCGAGTACCGTACACATTGCAATGCCGTCGGGGGGACACGCCGTGGAGGCTAGGTTGCGCGCAGGCGGCCAGCTGTGAGCCGACATTTCTGCGGGTTGCGATGCTCTCGTGCATGAGCATCTGTCCCCCTAAAACGCCGTTGCGGATGCGCACAGTCCAAACAGCATCCGGCTATATATGAGAACGGCGACTGTTGGCCGCACGCACGCAGCAGCTGTCAGGACACAGGCAAGGCAAAGAATTAGAATTGGACCATACAGTACCCGAATCCGTACCCGCTCTCCGATCCTCGGCACCATGCGTGTGGAACTCGCGAAACCCTATACGAGTTGCGGAGTGGGTTCGCAACTAATGAACCTTCAAAATCGTGCGCCAATGAGTTGCGTAGGGTTCATCGCTCACCAGGGTGCACACAGCCTTTCTACAAGCTTGAGGAATGCGACTCGGACCGTGGCCGACGCAGGACCAAAGCCTATGACTGTTGTGGGACCGAAAGACCGATCAAGGCTCGAACTTGACGACTGCGGGGAAGAGAACACTGGTCCACACACCACAGGCTAGTGCGAAGGCCATGCTGTCGCTGACATTCCCTTCGTAAAGGAGATCATCGCAGCTTAGAGACGTTGCGTGTCCGCACGGCCAGTGCAAGCGGACGGAAGAGGCCGAGGGGACCCCTCAGGGCTGACGAGCATTGAATTCGAAGACTGTGGGACCGAATTGAATTGCGGCTGTAGGTCTCCGGTGAATCCACGCACCGAGTCCTTGCGATCTGTCATTACGAAACCACGGCGAGCCAAGAGAACTAGGATGACCGACGGCCGTCGGAATTCGTCTATCCAGGTCATCCAGGTATCGCAAAGCGGCGGGCGTCGTGATCTGCCAGGGTCAACGCGAGTCAATGGTCATGAGCATGAGCTGTGAGAACGTTCGCTGTGGCTATACGTACGGCTGGCTGTGTCAGACCGCCGCTCGACGCGATTAATTGAACTTGGCTGGAGACGAGCGGTACGGTGCCTCGGAGGTTAATCCGGAGAATGCTAGATTGTGGACTAGTAAGAGGGTTTGTCAGCGGCAACGGTGGAATGGGTGGATAGCTACGCTGCTGTCACACGATACCTGGCTCACGCAAGGACACCGATATGGTCTGTGCACCGCATCGTACTGTGCGGACATCGGGATCGGATGAATGGTGTCAGGCCATTCCATTCTTACTGCCAAGGAGCCCTGGCTGGATCCGCAGGGAGTGACAGTTGCCAGATACGACCATGGCGCGCTATCGGATATGGCTAAGTATACCGGAGTACTGTGAACGACGAACATCACTGATTCGCCTGCCGCAGCCCGTCAGGGTAAGCCCGAGTAAGGCTTAACACGACGTGAGCGAGCCGCCACGGGCGGTAGGCAGTACGAATGACACGCCGTGCGGGGTGGAATTTGAATAGTGCATGGATGAGTGAGCGGCGGAGAGCCAGAGGCGCGGCGCCTCTGAGCGGGGACCGGATAGAGTTTAGATCGAAGGTGTGCGTCTCTGCGGACTGTGCGGGGATGAGTCAGTGGCAGAACGGAGCCCGACGACGGTGGAATGCTCGAAGCCGGGATTACGGGGTACGTGTCGTCGTGGCAAGGATCAGCGGGCGCCGTGACAAGTGGACGAGCGTGGTCTGGCTGGTGTCAAATTCGACGGAGGGTTGTGTGGTGGGCGCTGCGCATTCAAATCAAGTGTGACCATGCGAAACTCGCGCAGGCGGATATGTGGATATACGACGGAGGTGGTGGTTGCGGGCAGAGAGTGCATGAGTCACGCCCGGCCGGAGGAGATGGGTGCGCTAAGAGGCCGAGGCCGAGCGCCGCGGGCGTTGGAAGCACGGATCGTTGAAAGCTTGAAACTGATCGCATCGGCCATAGTGCGAACTCGCGTACATGATAAACCCGTTTATGCAGACCTCCACGCACACGCCCCAATTTGACCACCATAGTCAAATGCGACAAACGCCGAGAACACGGCTGCCGTGGGTGGCTGGCCACTGGCCCGGGAGGAGCCCGCTGTCTGTCAAAGGCCACGCCAGCCGCATGCTGAGGCCGGCTGTGTGAGCTGCGCGGGCGGGATACATAAGCCAGCTGCTGAGGCGGCATCGTGAGATTGGAAGTGCAGATCGCGACGTCAAATTCGAGGCAAGCCGTGATGGATATTGCGCAAATTTACGGAGTATTTTCGCGGCGAGTGGCCCTGATGAGGAGAGGGGGCCGAAGACTCGGGCACAGCAATCAAAGGGGGCGGAGGAACAGCGCCCGTGGTGATGGCAGACTCGCAGCTGCGCTCACGACAGTCACGGAATCAAACATTTCCTTTGCTCCTAGGCGCTCTCAGTCAAAGTCAAATACAGTTCCCCCATGCCTCCGCTCCCGGCCTTCATAATCCCCGCCTGAGCCCCTCTTACTGCCCCCGATCTCTCGCCCAGACCTCCCCCATACCACTACTAGTACTGCCTGCCCTCTCCTCCTCCTTCTCCTCCTCCTGCCCCTCCACACACTCTCGCCCCCCGCACACAACCATGACGCGCGGCCGCAGAAAGGATATGACCATCCCGCCCTCACGCGCGCTTCTCCAGCAACGTGACTACCGCGCCCGCAAGGCACAGTACCTTGCCGACCTCGAGCTCCGCGTAAAGAAGGCAGAAGAGGAGAACGTCCTCCTCCGCAAGGAGGTCGACTCCCTGCAGGCCAAACTCCAGGCCGCCGCCCCACCACAGGCGCAGTCCCCATATGGTCCCGAAGTGGTATGTGTAGTAATCCCCAGCAGTCCCGCGCGATCGCCGAGCGTACTGACGCCCTCCTCCCACACAGGCCGCTGCCTCCTCGGACCTCATGCACCATCTCACAGTCGCCGCTGCTTCGATTACACGTTTCCAACAGCTCGCCTTCTATCCAGGCCCATCGTCGGCTGCTGGGCCTGCCCCCCATGTCAATCGCACGCCGATTACGCTAGCCACACCCACATACACTCCGTCTCCCGTAGCACCACCACATGCTAACAAGCTCAGCGTCTCGCCACGCATAGAGCTTCCTCCTTTGGCTCTTTCCCCATCCAACCGCCACCTCGCGACCGACCGTGACCGTCAGTACCGGGACTCCCTGTCATCCGTATACCCGCACCGCTCTCTGCCCTCCACCGTCATGGGGCCGGCACCGCATTCCCACAAATACCCCAGTCCAAAGGACCCTGACTGCTGCGGGGGCTTTATGGACTGCCGAGATCTCGTCGAGGATGACGAGGATGACGACGACATGGACGAGGACGACCATGACAGCACAGTTGGCCGCTCGCGGTCAAGGTTCACGCAACGCATGTCCGACGTCAGATCCACAACGTCCTCGTTGTCGGGTCCGGAAGACAGCGGGAATTCTCATCCCTTCGGCGCGCGATGATGACTCGACTTCCCTTCTGCCGCTGTGCGCCCACGAACTCATCATGGTCAGTGCTTTCGATTTGACTAGCGGGAGACTTCCTGTAACTGACACATCTCCGGTCCTCGCCGCAGGTTCTTCCATTGTTCTATATAGGGCTTCTATCGGACAATGCTACAGTGCCCGCTCTGTGTTGCTACTACACTATATCCCCGTCTACATCGCTGTATTGTCTAATCACCGCTGTATAACACACGCTCGGACGACCGATGCCATCCCCAGAACATGCTATCTCCTTGCTATGCACGCTATGAAACGCATTCCCTGTCACCTTCAAAATGCACGAGGTCTCAAGGAACGGACTCGCAGCACGTCGTCTGATTGTTGATCAGGACTATCAATGATTGTTCGCTATCGAATACCACAGTGGGCGTACTTCGACGCCTTCTTTCTCCTTCTATCTATCTAGTAAAGACGACCGAGCTCTAACCCCGAACAGAGGTACGAGCGGGTTTAGGTCACCGGTCTCACGGCCTCCTCCAGATTCCGTGCCCGCTCGGCCCAATCCCACCTGTCCATCCCGCCAAAATCAATAGTCATCGCTCCCGACGCCAGATTCACCTGCAGCTCGCAAATGTGGCTTACGCGCGCGCGCCAGCTGTCGCCGCTGCACTCGCGTCACACCACGCCCCGCCGCATTGTATTGCATCGCATTTCGCAGAACGATCAGACGAGAACATTGAGGTGCAGGATGATGCATGAAAGAAGCACTTACGTCGCCGTGCCGTACATCGCCGCGCCCTTCTGGCTCACCAGCCGCACGCACTGGTCCTCGTTCGACTTGGCGTCGTATATCCACAACGTCTTCCCGGTGTACACCTCCTGCCACCCGTCGTGGTCTACGAGGCGGTTCGGCGGACGGATACGCTTCGTGCCCTGAGGCGGGTTCGGGGCCCGTCGGGCGTCGACGTCGTTCAAGAAACGGAGCGCGGCGAGATTAGAAATCCCCGAGAGCTTCGCGCGTTCGTCGGGCGATGCTGCATTGACGACGAAGAAGACGGGGGCCCCAGAGGCATTGTCCTCCTCCTCGAGGTCTTCCGGGTCTTCCGCCTCCATCGCCGAGTCGCCCCCAGCATCGGTCGAGGATGATGCTGCGGCCTGGGCGGCGGATGGTGCCTCGGAGTCTGCGTCTGCGTCCGTGTTCGTATCGTCGTCTGCGGGCTCCGTGGTGACCTCGGCTGCGAACTCGGCCTCGGCGTCCTGGAGCCGCGTGTGGAACACCTGCCAGGCGTCCTCGTTCGTGTAGTCGGTGCGCAGGAGGATGCCGATGCCTGGTGCGTCGTCGGAGATGTCGTCGAGTGGATCTTCGTCTGTGTTGAAGTCGGCTTCTTCGATGCCCTCCGCGGACGGGGGATTTTGACTGATCTGTGATGACGCAGAGAATTAATTATGACAGTTCATGTAGCCGTAACGGTAACGAAGCAGTTGAGGGAGCTGTGTCATGTCAGGACCCTGCTACGCGGTTACAGGTTCGTCAGGGTTCGTCCTTGGGTTCCCCAACAAGATCAAAATGCGTCAAGATTAACAGACACGGACAGATCTCCTGGATCCGCCACGATCAGGCATGTCGTTTCAAAATCTCGCTTATTGCCCGAGCCTAACTCACGGCTTTCAAGCTGTGAGGCCGTTCTCATGGCAACAACAGTAGAAACGACGTCCGCAAGTCATGTACGTCTGGTCTGAGCGTCCCCCGACCGGCAAGATCTGCTTGCTACATGGAGGGCAATAGGAAGAGGGCACGCCTCGCCGCGCGGGAGTGAGACGTGTCATTTTCCTGCTGTCCTCCCGTAACGGGCTCACGATACGCGATGTGCCGTGAGAGACGTCTCCTCATCATTTCTCATCACTGTTACTTGTAACCGTAGCATGCGTCCTGAATAGCAATCAAAAGGTCACTCACCGTGGTCAGGTAGGCATTCTTGTCTTCCGGAGAGAGACTCCAGAACAATTCTGCTACACGGAGCCGCCACTTACGTCTGCCCTCCGCAGGGAAACGCGACTTCACGGAACCATAATGCTCCTGCACACGCTAGAATCAAAAAGGATCGTTCGAAGATCGGAGGGAGTGTGAGCTTCTGACCGCGAGGAAGAGGGCGAGGCTCGGTCCGCCAAGTGCTTGCGATGGATCCATCTGGGCGGTGAGTGCTTTAGTACGACGGCAGCGACGCGGTCGATAAGGTACTAGTAGCGCAACGCACATAGTCTGATGAAGTACACTCACAAGCAAACAGGTTGCAGCTGGAGGCGAGTTACCGGCGGCAGTCAGTGATTTTTGCTCCCGTTTCGCTTGGCGCTTCCCTTCCATCAGGGTCATGCGCCCACAGATCGTCCAAAGAAGGCATTCGCAGTTGTGCCAACACCTCCATGCGACAATGTTCTGGCTCCCCGCCCCGCCGTTCCCGGACCTTCAGGAAAGTCGTGCAGTGACCCTCAACGTCTTCAGGAGGCCGCTTGATTTTTTTGCACGGTTGGATTCGACGATGAAGGCAACCCATGACTTGGCCTGACCCCGCTTGGGACCGGCATGACGACCCGCAAACGCAGCAGGGAACTTGCCCACGTTTGGTGCCAACTGTCACGCACAGACGCGGCTCGTAGCGGGGAAACCTTGTGTCGATTCTCCCTGCCGGGCCGCCTCAGAGTCCCAGATCACGCGGGGTACCTCGTCTGCTCTGCCATCATTGCGCAGGTTCATGGGGCCCCACACCCCCGCGGGGTATATAGCCCAACTTCGCGCAAATAGCTTATCGTGCTCGTTCGTGCCTTGTTGCTGTCTTTTCTTGCCTCTCGCCGCCACCTCACGATGGCCAAGGGAGTGAGTGGTGAGTCCCCCAATCTTCAGCGGGGCTTTCTTGGAAGCGGTGTTTACGTTGGTGTTTAGGGACCGATCTGACACGGAGTCAATGGGCATTTGCCTTCGCCCTGGTGACATCGCTCTTCTTCACCTGGGGATTCGCATATGGGGTGCGTGCCTTCGTCACTTTTACCGCTGCTCCCATGGCTGACACGGACACGAATAGCTCCTTGATGTTCTCAATGCCCACTTCCAGGTGGTGTTCGGGATCGGAAAGACGCAGAGTACTCTGCTGCAGTTGGCGTACTTCGTGAGTGTTCATTGTATCCATGCACTCCCTCTATGTTCATCGTGACTGCGGCTTTAGGGCGCATACTTGGTCTTTGCGCCCTTCGCTAGTATTTTTGTGAGTCCCTTCCCACTACCTTTCATATACTGTCCTCATAAGCTTGTGGTTGAAAGATGGAGAAGTATGGATACAAGGTGAGTTGTCGCTGATCGTCCACGTAGTCTGGGAGTGTCTGAGTAACCGACGTCACCGCTGTCAGAGGGGCATCCATCTCGGTCTATCCCTCTACTCTCTCGGTATGCCGTATTTCCCATGGTTGTGGCGCCACCGATTTTGACCAAACGCCGACTCTATACAGGCGCCATCTTCTTCTGGCCATCGGCGAAGTTCCAGAAGTACGGCGGGTTTGTGGGCTGCACCTTCGTGATCGGTGAGCTGGTACCATTCCCACAATTGTTCGGATTATGGTAACATTGGCGGCCAGGATGCGGCTTGTGCTGTCTCGAGGTTGCCGCGAACTCGTACATCGCCGTGCTGGGAAGCCCCAAGTATGCAGCCGCACGTCTCAACTTCAGTCAAGGTTTCCAGGGCGTCGCCTCTTTCGCTGGCCCCATGATCGCCTCGCGCTGGTTCTTCCTTGGCAAGAACGCCAACACTCTAGACACCGTACAATGGTGAGACTCCCGCGATGAGCGCTGAGCGCTGAGCGTTGAGTTCCATTGACACTGACGCCTGGTTCTAGGGTGTATCTGGCAGTTGCTGGTCTCGGTTTGGTTCTCAACATTCTCTTCTAGTAAGTCCTAGGCCCACACGCAGGCATTACGCTTGACTGAACTGTACCCGCCAGCTTCTGCCCTCTTCCAGAAATTACCGGGGATGCCTTGGCCCAGGAGATGCACGAAGCCGGAATGGATAACGACTCTAAACCATTCCACAAGCAATACCACTGTATATTCGGATGGGTTGCCCAGACCGCCTACGTCGGCGCTCAAGTCGCAGTCGCATCACTCGCTGTCAACTACCTCTCAGAGCAGGGAATCGGAATCGACAAATCCTTCGCGAGCCAGCTTTTCTCGTACTGCCAGATCACGTTCACAGTAGGCCGGTAAGTCCGCCTTCCCAACGAATTCCCGAGCCATTGCATGGATGCTCAACTGCTTCACTGCACAGTTTCGTCGGCGTGGTGCTTCTGAGATGGGTCGATCCCGCGCTCCTTCTGAGCTTCTACTCCGTCGCCTGCTCCGTCTTCGCGCTCGGCGTCACATACGGCCCCGGCAGGTCTGGCGTCGGCTGTCTGTTCGCACTTTTCTTCTTCGAGTCGATTTGCTACCCGGTATGTTTTCCTCGCCGGAGGGCCTTCCATGTCACAACGTGGGAGCTCATATGTGCGCCATTAGGTCATCTTCACCCTCGGCACGAAGAACTTGGGCAGACACACGAAGAAGGGCTCCGGTCTGATCGTCATGGTGCGTGCCGCCGGTTCCACCGGAGCTGCTGCTACTTCGGCGCAGGTACACTTCGATATTGACAACGTCACTTGTACTACAGGGCGTCGGCGGAGGTGCCTGGTGGCCTCCCATGGCGGGTGCAATCGCCGACCACATCTCGACGGCACAGTCGTATGTCATCCCATTTTCCGGATATGTCATCATGGCGATGTATGCAATGTACGTCTTCGTTTTGCGCCTTCCTTGCCTGCCGAGCACCATCTTCTACTTTATCCGATCCGGCTTGCTCGAAGCATGCTCTGACGAAGGCTGCTATCTGTTGCACAGTGGCATGACTATCAGCCAAGCACGCTCAGGTGGCTTCCGCTTCCGCACAATTGACGAGATCGCCCAAAAGCGGGCGGAGCTGGACAGGACAGGACAGGTGGAGAGGAGGGAGTCAGACTCCGACATCGACAAGAAGGGAAGCCAGGAGTTCGTGGAGGCGGTCTAGGGCCGTCGCGGACGGACTATGCCGCTTCAATCTACGCCTCTGTTCTGTGTCCTTTCTTGACTGATCTGCTATCGCTTGCTATTCTACACCACTGGATAAGGCGGGTTCTGCAGTCACAATGTATTATTAGGCATGTAACGGTTCGGAAGATTCACGAGTCTCCCACGCGCACCTATTGCGAAACGATTCACGACCACGTTCTATTTCCCCCGGTCAGCTTCGCTACGAAACGTCTGCGTGATCATAGACGCACGTCGAGGACCGCCCGCATGCCCCAACAATTCAGTACCTCAAAATTCGTTCCCAGCCCGGGGCGGGTGCAGTGAAACGTTCTATTGCTGCATCTCGCTCTCTGAGACCATACAGTACGGCATGATCTAATTCAAAATGAACCCTCCGATCTCGTCGGCGAAAAGAGCTTATCACAACTTGACTCCCCACACCCGCTCGAGAAGAAGCTGCAGGAGTGCCGCCGGGCCAGGCGTCTGGGTGATGCAAGGAACGCCGCCACCATGCATCAAGTCCGAGTTCGAGCCACCTTGCGTCGCAGCGGGTCCCTGCCCCTGAGGATGGCCGGGAATTGTGGGAGGGGCTTCCACTTCCACTTGAGCCGGCACTGCAGTCGACTCGTACGCGCCGGCGTGTTTGAAGTGATGCCGCTCGAGCTCTGCTTGGACCTCTGCCCGGTTTACGCCTGGGGCGTAGGCGCCAGCGTCGTCGCGCCGGTCGACGACAAGCATGCCTCGCGTCAGTTCGCCTGTCCTGTGGTCATCGACGAGACGCCGAGGAGAAAGGAGGTGGAGAGAGAAGATGTTGATGACCACCGGCGAACAGGTGTCCGGAGTTAGAAGAACAGCGGGAGAAGGGAAACGAATTGAGGGAGGCAAACAAGGAAGCATAACGTTAGCACCTCGACACGTGCATCAGCATGGGCATCTGGCGTACTGACCGTTCGACCTCGAACTTCCGCAGGGAGGCCTTCCATCCGTCTTGCAGGACCGGGATCGCACCCGCTGCGGTCTGCACGGACCCGCCGACGGGCGGATTCGCAATTGCACACCACACAGCGGCGATATCGTGCAGTTCCATAGCGTCCTTGCCGAACTCGACCATAATCTCCCGCGTGCGCTCGAGGAACGCGCTGGTGAAGTGCACTAACGGCGGCTTCCCGTCCGCTCGGGACGGTGTGGCGGTGGACTCGAATGCGTGATCGACGGCCGCTTTGTAAGTGGGAAAGGGCAGCTCGTGCGGGGTGGTTATGTCCAGAGGCAGTAGGAGGAACCGATCCAGGGGCAGGCCGTGTCCGGGGTCACTTTGTACCAGCAATTCTTTCACGGCGTATGGGTCGGCGAAGAAATTGACTGTGACAATAGACGGCGGTCAGCCGGTGAAGCAGAGTTTGGACAGGAATAGGAGGCCGCGTGGGCACTTGCATTCTGCCACAGGACTCGTGTTTCCGGGCACATCGAGTGCGCCGCCCATGCAGACCACACGTCCGATGCGGTCCCGAACAGCGTCGCCGTCCAGGCGATGCATCTTTCCAAGGTTTGTGAGCGGGCCAAGAGCAATGTAGCTTATGCTCCGCTCCGGTTCTGACTTGAGTAAGTCAAGGGCCACACCGACACCGGGTCTAGTCGAGAGTTCTAGCTGTGGATGTTCGGACGGCCACTCATCGTCAACATTCAAGTCAGGATGGCGCTCCGTTATCCCGGCGAGCCCGTCCCTATGCACACTCATGAGCATGTGCTTAGGGCGGCACAGATACACTTGTGATGCACCTGCCGTGAAAGTACTCAGCGCTATGAAGATCCCCTTCTAATGGCCCGTCCTCGCCGACGGCGAGAATAGTCTTCCTTTGTTGTGAAAAATTTGGGAAGCGAGATGCATCCTCAGGATGACGCTGGATGTGTCTTGCAACCGCCTGGTAGGATTTAAGAATGTTGATGCTGCGAGACAATTCAAGACTCAACTCCGTGGCCACGCCGCACAGCAATCACTCACTAAGACGAGCGAGCATCAGTGTTTCCTGTTTCGAGCGTGAGAAAGTGAAAGTAACTCGTGGTACGGCTGCTGGGAACTCTCACCAAACGATATGATGATCGCCAAAACCTCCAGCTCAGGACTAGCTAAGGCGAGTAATCTGTATTCACAGATGTGGCATGGTATTGTGAATGATCAGTGCCAGTCTTGTGCGAAAGAATACACGTTGACGAACAAGGCTAGCGTATCATCTACACCGGGATCCGTGTCAACTAGAATTACCTACAGTTAGCCACACGTTGAAGACTATGATGTCCGCGTAATGCTCACTGATGACGGGGACCTTTGAAGAGGTTGTAATAGACATGTCAGAGCGCTGCTGGCCGTCTGAGATGGACATTCAAAACGCCGAACATCTCCTCCACATGAGAGCGGCGCGCTCTTTGTACGTTATCGAGATAACGCAGCCAGAATAACCACACGTGACGGCCCGACCGAACGGAAGGGACTGGAGGAGCTAGTGTAGGCGAATGCATTGCATGGTTGTTACGTTACACAGTACTATCGACATTACAACAGGGAACATAGTAGAGTTGAAGAAAGACGTCATCTAGATCACTTACTTGCGACATGCCGCTGGGAACGATGTGGCGAGTGGTTGACAACCGATACGCTGTATCAATATGTAGTCAGCAAACCATGCCACTGTGGATGGGCGACAAGTAAGGATGAATGGTAGAAGGGTCAGAGATCTTGGTGGAAAAGGTAGTCTCATAGGGCGAAGCCCTCTGAAGTAGCAAATATATAAATTGAACATCATTCGAAGGGAAGGGTGTTGTATCTCGTTCCGAACTGCGAACGCGTGCTCACCTTCAAGATGCAATGCAACTAACTAATGGCTTGTACCGATTGACGCGACTAGAACGCGTTTGACGCGTCATACCGAGGCCAGACAACTTGCAGACGTGGCGACCTCACCGCAGTCGAAAGGCCAGCTTAGTCAGGCGACATGCTGGAGTATAGCACCGACATCATAGAAGAAGCCTCTAATGCAGTCAAGCTCAGGATATCGATAGACAAGAATTAGGCAGGGACAAGTCAGAGGTGAACTAGAACGACGTCAGCGATTGAGCGCTCTTATAGTCGGGGATAGCCGGAGCTATACAGTACCAGTCACGGTGGCTGTCACACTTTCGCGAGGCGCGCTCTCGAGAAGGCAACCACAAAATAGCGACGAGCTCAGCACCGACGCCGACGCCGACGTTAACGACCCACGCCCGACACCATGGAATCCCTCCGCTACCTCGGCTCGATGGCCGGCCACAAGGGCTGGGTCACCGCGATCGCGACCTCCTCAGAAAACCCGGACATGATCCTCACGGCCTCCCGTGGTACGTGACTTGCTCTGTTCAGCGTTCTCCAAGTCTTCAGGACAGACACTGAAGCTCGGAAGTATGCTTGGGCGAAATGCTGATGCTTTGTTCGGTGCACAGACAAGACCATCATCGTCTGGCAGCTTACCCGCGACGAGGACCAGTACGGCTACCCCAAGCGCATCCTCCACGGCCACAACCACTTCGTGTCCGACGTCGTCATCTCCTCCGACGGCCAGTTCGCGCTCTCCTCTTCCTGGGACCACACGCTCCGCTTGTGGGACCTCAACACCGGCAACACCACCCGCCGCTTCGTCGGCCACACCTCCGATGTCCTCTCCGTCAGCTTCTCCGCTGACAACAGGCAAATTGTCTCTGGCTCGCGCGACAGGACGATCAAGCTCTGGAACACCCTTGGCGAGTGCAAATACGACATCAAGGATGATGGCCACACCGAGTGGTGAGTGCTGTCGAGATGTTGTCTGCATCAGGGATGGATTGTGAACGCGTTTCGGACAGGGTATCGTGCGTGCGCTTCAGCCCCAACGTCTTGAACCCCGTCATTGTCTCTTGCGGTTGGGACAAGGTTGTCAAGGTATGTCTTCATTTCATTCAGTCGTTTTCCACTCGTACCCTCCCCTCCCGGAATGATGTTATACATAATATTTGCTACTTCAGAGGGTTCACACCCTATGAGACTATTCTAAATCACCAAGATCTCTGACCTTCGCATCTTTTCTATATGTGATTTTTTTCACGTTACGTCCCGCTCACCTCGCCTCTTCACAGGTCTGGGAGCTCTCGAAGTTCAAGCTCAAGACCAACCACTACGGCCACACTGGCTACATCAACACCGTCTCCGTCTCTCCTGATGGTTCGCTCGCTGCCTCCGGTGGCAAGGACGGTATCACCATGCTCTGGGACTTGAACGAGGGCAAGCACCTCTACTCGCTCGAGGCCGGTGACATCGTCAACGCTCTCGTCTTCTCCCCCAACCGTTACTGGCTGTGCGCCGCGACCGCGTCCTGCATCAAGATCTTCGACCTTGAGAGCAAGTGCGTACCTTCCTCTTAATACGTATCGGAGCTTCATGCTGACTATACCTCTCGTATGACAGATCGATTGTCGACGAGCTCAAGCCTGACTTCTCCGAGAAGCCCGGCACCTCGGAGCCCCAGTGTGTATCGATCGCCTGGTCCGCGGACGGCCAGACGCTCTTTGGTGGCTTCACGGATGACCTAGTCCGGGTGTGGACCGTCGTCTCATAAGCCCCGGTTACCCCCCGGCTTCTCCTCGTACCTTATTTTGCACACCGAGAAAAGTGCATGGCGCACTGCTGGGTAGTGGGCAGGCGGCAGTTGGCAGGTCGATGGGTTGTATGTATGTACGCTCGGCGGGATGTGTGTCTCTTACGCTTTACTGCATGTAGCCTCAAAATCTAAGCTTTGCTTTGCACACTCCATGCTTCTTGTGATGACGTATATAAGGTAGGTTTGTGGTGCGACTGCAGGTATACATGTATTGTCGTGCGAAGAGCACTTGTCATATGTATTATGCAGCTGTCCATGGGTGCAAGGCATCATTCCCAAGCATTTGCCTGACGAGTTTCTCGCTCATGGACCACAACATCTCCTCCCGCTCCTCGTCCTTCGCCATCGAACTCTCAGCACCACGTACCCCCGGCGCAGACACATACGCGCCCTGCCACTTCTCCCAGTGTTCCTCCACCTCCGGCGCCGTCGCGGCCCACAGCAGGCTCAAGCAGGCCTGCTCCGGAGTGCGCTCGAAAGGCGCCATGATGGCTTTCGCGGCGGTGCCCATGACGGGCCCGTAGGCCTTCTGGAACTGGTGCGGGCGTTCGGGATGCACGGGGCCCGGATCGGCGGCGAGCGCGCGGATGGGGATGCGGGAGAAGGAGAGGAGGCGGGCGAGGCGCTTCGCGAAGAGGAGCGTCGCGAGCTGCGCCCGGGCGTAGAGCGCGACGGGCGAGGAGGACTCGATGGACTCGGGTGAGAGCTCGGCGTAAGTGAGGAAGTGCACGGTGGGAGATGCAGCAGTGTGTAGGGTGGAGGCTTGGAGAATGACGCGCGGCGGAGAGGGCGGTTTGCCGTCTGGTTGAGGAGGTAGCGTTGACGGAGATGTGGGCGAGGAGGCGGTCCGCCGGATGAGAGGGAGGAGGCGGTTGAGCAGGAGAAAGTGCGCGAGGTAGGTGACGGCGAACTGCTTGTCGACTTTGTCTTCAGACAGTTGGAAGTG
Source organism: Lentinus tigrinus ALCF2SS1-7 (assembly GCF_003813185.1). NCBI lineage: Eukaryota > Fungi > Basidiomycota > Agaricomycetes > Polyporales > Polyporaceae > Lentinus > Lentinus tigrinus. Next base: position 517,458 of record NW_027137923.1, read on the forward strand.
TTCAAGTCCGAGGCCGGCGGTGCACACAACCTGCAGATCAGGTTAATTGATATCTGTCGGGACAACCTGGAAAGGTGGGTACGCACGATGTCCAGTCGTTCTTCTCGCTGACATATCTCGTCTCCAGCGCGCTTGACGTCTTGCAGACTGGCGAGATCGCATTCGAACGCGTCGACGTCGGGATGCGGGTGCTCGCCTTTGTCCCGGCAGTGCTGGCGGATGTGCTCGAGTGCGTCAGCTGCTCTTTCTTGCTTTGGGGAGAGGATTATAACCCGCGCTTTCGCGCTTGCGAGGGCTTTGGCGATTTCGAACCCGACGTCGTACGTCCCGCCCGTCACTAGTGCTACCTATCATAAGTTAGTTCCAGTACTGTCTCGGTTCCAGACGGTAGGGCTTGTCAGAACGAGAGTCAGGTCCAACCAATTGGCGACGCTGATCCCGTTGTCACAAACATGCGCATCGCGATGCGTCAATAACTATCAGGGCTTCTGCATGGTTTCATTGTATCCTGTCCCATAAGGGTGGTCAAAATGCACAGACCGCACTCCGATGGGCACATAGTCAATCTCGGTGAGGGATGAAACAGAAAGGCTTCAGAAATCAGAAATCGGATTCGCCTCCTCCAGAGGCGGTAGTAGACCAATCCATGCCTTTGACCACTGGCACCCCAACATTGGAAACATGCGGACGACCCCGGGCCATGAAGGCTATGTAGAGCGTTGCTGGAGAGCTCACCTTTCCTGTGAGATCTGGTATGTCGCCGACATGGAAGTCCTTTGATTTCTTGGGAGGACACCAAGCTTTGGGATGGAGGAGAGCGTTGTGCATTCACACAGCTTCTTGGGGGTGCGAGGTAGTGGGAAAGGTTATCAATACGCCAGCGGGAGGAGCTATACTTATATGCCTGGTGCTGTCGGCCATGCTTATTTCATGCAAGGCCCGTGTTCGGACGTTCGGAGGAGGTCTGTCAGAGTCTGTGTCGTCAGCGTGCCCGGCGACGTCAGTGATGCTCCATAGACGATCGAGTTTAGGAAAGGTGCATAGCTTGACAGGGCACCACCGGAACGAGAATAGCGACCTCGCCATGTGCAACTCTCCAACGCTCGGAACTTTGGCCATCTGCAACGCAGCGGAGACATACACTGTGTATCGTGCCCACAACTTGTGGGCAGTGAGATCAGTGCGGCCCGGGGTACTCCGGAGCGTCAAAACGGTTCACCAAAGAGGCAGGTCCTGTACGAGGGCGTATCCGAATTTGAATGCGATATTCAATTTCGGCGTCTCCAGTGAGAGAAAGTCAAGGAGTGCAGGACCACTCTTCCGTTCGTCCGCCCTCCTTCCAACCTTCACCTCAGAAAATATCAACAGCAAAGTCATGAGCTCAAGCAAGGAGCAATTGCCCAACATGGCTGTTGCTGACCTCCCCGCAAGTGCCAGCGATGTAGAGAGCGCCACTGGCACTGGCCCCAGTACCGAGGAGACATTCGACCCGCCTGCAGGTAAGCACTGACCTCAGAAAATATGAACACGCACTCAGACACTATATGCAGCACTCATGAAGAAGCTCGGCATTCTTGACCGGCTCCTCACCCCCGCTATACTGATATGCATGATCATTGGTGTCCTCATCGGCAACTTCGTCCCAGGTGTCCAAGCCGCCTTCGACACCGCCCGCTTCCAGTCTGTCTCAGCACGTAAGAACATTTCCAAACCTGTGCCAGTAATTCTCGCTCATGCTATCCGTTTCTCAGCGATTGCCATAGGCCTCATCGTCATGATGTGGCCCATCCTCACCAAAGTGCGCTATGAAGCGCTCCCCTCCCTCCTCCCGACCCTCCACACCCTCAAACATGTCCTCCTCTCCCTCTTCCTCAACTGGATCATCGCCCCATTCCTCATGCTCGCCCTTGCATGGGCCACTCTTCCGGACCTCCCGACCTACCGCACGGGTGTCATCATGGTCGGCCTCGCGCGCTGCATCGCGATGGTCATGGTGTGGAACGCGCTAGCCAAAGGAGACGGGGAGTACTGCGCCATCCTCGTCGTCTTGAACAGCTTGCTGCAGATCGTGCTGTACGCGCCGTTTGCCCTGCTCTTCGTGAACATCCTCGGAGGCGGGGGAGGCGTGCAGAATACGATCCATGTCTCGTACGGAGACGTCGCTATCTCGGTGCTCATCTACCTCGGGATCCCCCTCGCGGCGGGGATAGTTACACGTTTTGCAGTCATACGGCTGGCGGGACGTGCGTTTTTTGAGATGCGGTTCTTGCCGTACTTCTCGCCGCTTGCGCTGTTGGGTTTGCTGTACACGATCATCGTGATGTTCGCGTACCAGGGGCACCATATCGTGCACAACCTCGGGCCTGTCTTCCGCGTGTTCGTGCCGCTCATCATCTACTTCGTCATCATGTGGACGGCGACGTTCGCGTTTGTATGGTGGTGCGCGCGTCGTGCTCGACGAGGTGCAGCGGGAGAGAAGAACGAGGCCCGGGAGACCGAGTGGTCCTACGAGATGGCTGTCGTGCAGAGCTTTACCGCCGCAAGCAACAATTTCGTGAGTGTTTCCGCAGAAATGTTTTCGATGCAACAGGACACTTACTTCGAAGTTCATCAGGAGCTCGCCATCGCGGTTACCATCGCTGTGTATGGCGTGGGTTCCGACCAAGCACTGGCGGCCACGATTGGGCCGCTCGTCGAGGTACCTGTGTTGCTCGCATTGACATGGGTCGCGCTGTTCCTGAGACGCAAGTTACGGTGGAAGGAAGATGACCATGTAGAGGCAGGGACACACGCAGCAAATGCAGGGATGGACGGCGACATGCGGGTAGAGTCCTCCTCAAGCGAGTAAACCATTGGTTGTGAGGGAGTTATGGTCGTGAGAGTGTATATCTGGATACCTTGTACTTAAGCCTTTTTGTTGTCATGGTATAGAGTCGAAGTCGGATATGACGAGAGAGCAGAGGCAGACTCGGCTTCGGAGATGCTGCCCGTGGCACAGCCTGAGAGAGGTCTCACTGCAAACCCCCGCCAATTTTGCACTAGGCGATAGGCGGCTGATAGTGGCGAGCAAGGTTAACCTATCGACCAACCTATAAACTAGCTATCGGCCGGTTCGGCAGATTAACTAACACCTACCTATAATCCAGCTATCATCCGGTGGGAAAGGTTACCTATAAGGATTGGCGAATGGCGGATTATAGTCGGCTGATAGGTAAGCTAAGGCGTTGTATTATAGTCGGCGGATGGGTTTCCCTTGTTCCAGCTATAAACCGCCTATGAAGCCGCTATCGGCCTAATTGATAGTAGACTTATGGGCGGCCGATAGCCGGATCCTGGGGTGTCCTACAAACCGGTGTTATAGGCCGGGGACAATTGGCTTATAGCTTACCTGTGCACCGGCTTGTCGGGTTACTTATAGTCCGCCTATCAGCCGGTTTGACAGCTTTCACTGCGCTCCATTATAGCACAAGCGGATAGCTTGGTTCTATGTAACCTGCAAGAAAGGTCGATAGCCGGGTGATGATTGGCTTATGGGTTAATCTGCCGAATCGGCCGATAGCTAGTTTATAGGTTGTCGATAGGTTAACCTTGCTCGCCACTATCAGCCGCCTATCGCCCAGTACTGGTAAAGGCGGGCGCCTGCCAAGGCAGCTGAGCTTGGTCCTGCCGCGCATTAGAATGGCAACGTATGCCCTCGAGATGCCTGAGCACAGGATGAAACTGAACGACACAAGAGGGGTCCGCGCAAGACGGGACTGGACAGATCTGCTCGGGTCCTCAGTGCTCCTCAGCACTCCGAACAACGCTCCGCGCAAGACGAGACTGGGCGACACAGATTCTGTTCTGGTCCCCATCACGCCGCGCGAGACGCGTCCACGCAGGACGGGACCGGACAGATCTGCTCGGGTCCTCAGCAATCCGCACAACAAGCCTCCGCGCAAGACGAGACCGGTCCCCATCACGTCGCGCGAGACGCGTCCACGCAGGGCGGGACTGGACGACGCGGCGTCAGGTCTTCAGCACAAGACGCATGCGCGCAGGACAAGACAGGACGATGCAGCGGCAGATCTGTTCCGGTCCCCATCACTCCACACAGGACGCATCCGCACAGGACGAGACTGGGCACGGCAAATCTACTCAGGTCCCCATCACTCCACGCAGGACGCGTCCGCGCAGGACGAGAATGGACGACGCGGCCTCGGGTCTGCTTGGACCTTCAGGACACGACGCATCCGCGCAGGACAAGACAGGACGACGCAGCGTCAGTCCCTGCTCCGGTCCCCATCACTCCACAAAGGACGCGTCCGCACAGGACGAGACTGGACATGCCACGCCGCGCGAGACACATCCGCGCAGGACGAGACTGGACGACGCAGTTCTGCTCCGGTCCCCATATAGGACGAGAATGCTACAGGCGAGATGCCATTGCGCTGAAGAAAATCACTCTATTGTACTATGTCTGCGTAGCAGCAAACTGTCAATGACATGGCGCAGGACAAAATGAGTGAGCTGCTTACTCTGTCTAGTGATCGCACCACAATGCATTCCGAACCTATCTCTGGCGGTGTATATGTCAGGGCCGCGAAGTGAGCCTGGATGTCCTGCAATGCAAGTACGCGTGGGGTGGCGGTGAACCTGTTGTAGCAGAGTCGCGTTTCCAGATCTTCGAACTGACGATAGGGGTCGAGGCCAGCATGTTCTTGCGTCAGCTCAATGTATTCGTCGACAACGAAGAAAGGCTGAATGATACGTTTCCCATCCTCGATCCGAAGATGGGTGAATACCTCCCTTATCTGTCCTGCACGGGACGACGAGGCGCCTGGTAGATTGAAGAGGATGAAGGAGTTGCGCAATTGCCGTGTCTTTGTGCCGAATTTAACGCCGCCATGGTCAACGCTTGAGATGTGGTTCACGGCCGTGGACAAGCTGGGTCGGAGGTCGCGCACTGAGTCAAAGACCGATGAGAAGAGCGGACCGCAGAGGGCTGAGACTCGCTTCAACAGCGCGTGGTAGATGTCTCGGGGAAGTTCTGTGGCAGCATCTTCCGAGAAGGCGAAGTCGACGGCCGAATCAGAACCCATTGGTCGGAAACTGGCGAGGCGGGGATTACTGCGTGCAGCGTCTCTGAAGGTGGTCCTGTATACGTCCATCATCTCCTTGAAGTGTTCGTTGTCCGGCCACTCTGTAGTTGCCATAAGCCACCGTAGATTCGCGCCCATGTACCAGTAGCGGATGAATGTCAGAGGCATGTCATCTACGCAAATGTCAGCGACTCGGAGGCCAAAATCATTCAGTCCCAACCACATACTGGTTTTACTGTTCGTGTTGAGGTGCTGCAGGATACCGTTGAATCGCTCGAAGGGAAACGCCCACCACGCATGGACCGGACCAAAGAGTTCTAGACATTCGCGGAGGTGGAGGGAGAGATGATGGTTGGGGACGAGCGGGTGCTTGAACGTCTGGACCAGGCCCGAGAGGTATCGCTCCATGTAAGTATCGAATTTCTCCGCTCGCGCCTCGTCCATCGTTCGCCTCGTGGCTAGGTCCGCGGCCCGGACCAGGTCCAAGAAGTTCTCGAGGAGCATCTTCTGTCTGGGCGTCGCCGTTGGAGTGCCCCATAGTCTCACAAGCGTAATCACCAAGTTGACTAGGCAGCCCGTACGCCACTGATCGGCTTTAAGCTTCCCATGAGACGGGCTACCGAAGTTCTTCGGCACCCTCTGCATCCAAGAGGGAACGACTGTGTTCAGGATATCTGCGCGAACTGACGAGAGGGTATCTTGGTCGAGTATACGGAATTTGGAGACGTCGTAGCGATCGCGTTGCAGATGGAAATCTCGAGTCGACTCTTCGAACACAGGGGGTAGGCGAATCTCAATCCCCTTAAGCTTGTTGTCCTTCCACTACAAACCAATGTCAGTATGAGACGGATGGGGTAAAGTAAGTCTGCTCACCCATGTCAACAGCGCATTGATATAGTCACGCTTGGCAAATCCAGCCGCAGGAGTAACAGCGCCGTTCAATTCTGCAACCGCTGCAAGGTAACCCTTCCGCACCCGATTCAGCTTGCTCTCGGACTCCTGCTTGAGGTACGTAACGACGTTCTGCAACCACGTCGTTTGTTCTTGTGGCGAGTGGGGCTGCACCTTCGCGGAATCGGACGACTTATCCTTGATGTCGATACCCCAAAACTCCCGACAATGATGGCGCAAGTCACCGAGGAAGAGGTTGTGCATCGCGTCCACGAGAGCGAATCGTGTAGGGTCCCAGTACGGTAGACGAAGGAGCTCAGACCATCGGACGCCGTGTTTCTTGAACGCTGCCTCCCGATCAGCCTCTGTCTCTGCATCCTTCCATTCATCGGCATAGCACTGGTGTTTCGCACGGGTCCTGCGGGGCCACTTCGTACGGCGAAGGTCCTTGACCTCGCTCTTAGGCAGTTGACAGAAAGAACAGAAATACTTCTCGGAAGAATGTCCTGCGAAGCCAGCGGCTTTCCGCAAAGCGGGAAGATCGCAAACGAGGGGAATAACGGCAGCGCGGACAAGTAACGATGCGCCATCAAGCGCGCTCGTCGACAAGAAGATGCCCTGGTGCCAAAGCACAAGAAGTTCATCGACGAGCGGACGGAGGAAATGATTGAGCTGATGAAGACCTGGCTCATGCGGACCTGGAATAACTCCTGCCAGGTAGACATTCTCGGGGCGATAGCGAATGTCGGGTGGAAGATTGAGACAGACGAGGTAAATCGCCCCGACGGAGTGCGATTTCCCAGCCTTCTTGTTACCGTAGGGGTTGAACCAGTCGATGAATAGCGAGAAGACCAGGTGTACGGATCCTTCCGGTTGAGCCGAAAACCGGTTTCTCCCGTCTGGACCGAGGAAGTTGCGGAGGAGGGGAGCATCCCAGATGTCCTTCCAGCGGGAGCCGGGCGGGAGGACAGACTCCCACGCCCCACGAGCGAGTGCGGCCAGTTGCGGTCGTTGGAGGAGCTCCGCTAGCCAGGAGTACATTGACCGGTACGGGTAGAAACGTATAGGGTCGTACTTCACTCGCACCTGCTTTCCCTCCCGTAACTCTTGACGAACGACTAGGGGCTCCCCGCAAACCTTCTTATCTGTTTCGCGAAATGTACAGCGACGTGGATACGGGTCGTCGGGCTTCTTCGGGTCCGGGGCATAGGTGGCTCGGCAGCTGGGACATACAGCGTAACGGATGATATCCGGCTCTAACTCCAATTTCGCCAGTACGGATCGGATGTCGGCCGGAAGGGAGCGGAGCATTTCGCTTTGGGCATCAGTGAGGGAATGTGCCATTCCGAGGGAGACGTTGGACCACAGGAGAGCGCCGCACAGGATAGCCTTGACACCCGCTATGAGAAACCTGACATCGATCTGTGCAGCTTCTGCCAGTGTATGCGAGACAGCAACGACCAGGAGGAGAGCGAAGATGAAAGGTTGCATGGTTCTTGCTCGAGAACCGGGGAAGGGTGCTGTGCAGTGCAGAAGTGAAAATTAGATCAATCGCCGATCGAGTCTAGCATTGACGCACGAATTTTAACCGGCTTGGGGCCCGTGTCCGAGGACGTCGACTCCAAGTACCGGAGCAACACGAATTCTGTCCACGCATCGTCCCTCAGTTGGTCCAGGAGCTGCAGATACGAGTCGGACCGCTCTATCAAGGCGTCAAGCCGCCGATCGAGGTCCTTGTCGCCAACTGGGTCGAGCTCGGTCAACGACTTGTGTTGCGCTCGTATTTTGGTTCTAATGTTGTGATACAAGCCGTTCTGTCGGCTCGTCCCTTCAGGCTCCGGAGTGGGATCGGTTAACTTTTGCGCCGCAGGAACTGACGAGAAGTCCAAGCTGAAGCGCGTCGGTATGAGCTGACGGTGCGCCGCCAGGGAAGACTCAATCGCAGCTAGTAGTGCTAGCCTTCTATTGAGTTCGTGCTGCCATGGAATGGTCAGAACTGCCAATCAGTCTGACATTGACATACATACCTTCCCGGCTCTAGGAGGCGGCGGCGGCGGCGGGCTAGTGTCGGGCTCAATATCGGGTGGCGAAGGGGGCGGCTCCTGTCATCCGTCACCCTCCGATCTCGCATAGAATCATTGAATACATACCTCCTCGTTCCTCCTCTGAGCTCGCTTCGATCTGATTCGATCGGCCTTGTCTGGACGAGAGGTAGTTGGTTCACCAGAACCCAGCGTAGCCAGTAAGATGGTATTCTCTTCCATGGCCTTCTGGAATAGTATCTCGTTCTCTCGATGCTTCTCTATGGTCTTGAAGGTATTGAAGAGCCTCCCCGCATGCTCCTGATCGTTGTGGTCTTTCCAGACATGGTGGTTACATTTGCTGCAGGTGCACACGAACTTGCCCGGTGGCACGGGCACGGGCAAGTCATGAGACGAGGAAGCCATCGTCGCCCAAGTCGGAGGTCGCGTGGAAAGGGGGGAGGGCAGAGGAGGGCGTGTGTACGGGGCTCAGAGGGAAGAGGGAGGACAGCGGACGTGATCACAACAAGAGATAAGGAATCATACTGCTTACATCACGAGGCACCATCGGAAGGGTCGTCTCCATCACGACTAGACACATTTGGGAACAAAAAATTGGATTGTTGACCCGAAAGGGTGCGCAACGTTCACGCCCGACGTAACATCATCCTGCCGCGCCCACGCATCGCCTCTTCCCAAATTGGATGATCACCGGGAAGTGAATTGTCCTGCTTCTGACTTAATGAAACCAGCAGAAAGTTAAGGACACACCATATGGCGTAAGCGCATATAACTTGAATGCAATGTTCGCCATGAGAAGTGAACACTATTGTCCGCAAGGAGTGGAGACAGACTCGTAGGCGGGTCTTCCAAGAAGCGAGTGAGTTATACTTCACTGTAGCCATTGATATGGGATTTACCTTGGCCCCGACAAGCGCATCGTCCGTGTCGTCCTTGATGTGGCCATTGTCGCATGGCCTCTCCTGTGGCTCTCCGGCTGATGGGGCGCTGTCGCGAAGTCGATAGACTCCACGAATCTACGGAATATAGAAGGATGAGAGATCTGCAGAGCAGATCATATGTGCGACTTACGAGATAATGGGCTAACACGACGACTGCGGTGAGGGAAAGGAAGTTCACCCGGGCGCCCTCCTGCTCGTGTTCGGCAGGAGTCGGAGGGACAGCGCCGCGACTCGCCGACTTATGAGGAGAGGAGACCGTGGAGACGGGTACCGTGGACGCAATTGTTGTAGAAGCGGCAATTGGAGAGGCCTTCGGAGCATCCAGAGGAGTACTTGGCATACTCACTGGTGATGATCCTTGAGGATTCTGCGAGGGCAACATTGGCGACGGCGGCACTGAGAGCGGCAGATTCTGCATAGGTGACGTTGGCCGCATATGATGTGCCTGAGAACCTGAGGTCAGATATGAAGATCATCACAACTAAGCATGCAGAAGCTTACATTGCTGACTGGGTCCGAGCGTGAACTCTCCCAGCCGTCGGATATATTGGCAAACTCATCCGCAAGGGAGATGGGCGAATGGTCGCTATTACACGAATGTTCCGGAGAGCCATCCGAGCTGGAGGCTGGAGGCTCAGATAGTAGCTGGACAGACGAGGACGACCGGAACGGAGAGTGCACATTGTCGGTGCCTTCAGATGGATAAGGAAGTTCCAATAGCTGTGACGGACTGGGAATTCTCGAATCGACGCTGCGACCCTCCTGCGCCTGCTGCAGTAGATTCACCGTGCGAGCTCCATCTTTCTGCAGCTGTGAGATCGTCTCGTCGATGTTCGCAGCCCACGCTTGAATGGTGGACAAGACAGAGTCGACAGACGCAATCCACGTCTTGTTACTCTGCACCTGGGACGTCATAATCCTACAGTCCAATTCGAGCCGCTTGGTCTTCGCTTGGAGGTCTTCGAACTCCCCATGGCACTTCTCGCGAAATTTTTCCATGGAACGGCGAGCGACGTTTAGGTTTCCTGCCGGATCGGAGGTTAGCACGGTTCTATGCACGCCATCGCGGAAGCAGACCTTGGGCCTGACGGTATGATACTTTCGCTGGACGCATCTCGCTCTCGCAGTCCTTCTTGACAGAGGCCAGCTCGTCTTCGATGTGGGAAAGGCGCTTCTCGATCAATTTCTGGAAGTATATCATCAGTCGACCATTGTATATGAGACGTACTAGCACTCGCCTGCGTTCGTTGCATAGAGCGCACTGCTTGGAACAGTGCAGCGTTGCAACCATTAAGCTTCTCTAGCTCCTGCAATGCATCGCCGTATTCTGCCTCCCAGTGGCTCCCCTCGTCAGGTAAATCCGAGGCATGCTCGCTAGGGCACGTGCTTAGACAAGGCAATGGAAAGCACGAATTTGGATAGACATACCTGACGCGCTGCAGCTGTTTCATGGCCTGGGTGGATAGTTGATAATGCGGGGGAGAACCCGACACGGACAGGTTCGAACTGTCGCTCGTACTCCTGAGGAAGGACGGTGGTTCCGGGTCATGCATGGGCCATGTGGGATCTTCCCGACCGTCACGTTCACGGGTTTCTGCGCCTTCGACTTCTGAGGGTGTGAGATGGAGAGACATGGTGGTCACTGGGAGGGTGCGCTGTGGTGCGGGATCGCCACAGCAGGACCATTTTCTTATGGTCAAAGCGTCTTGTATTCTGTCAAAGCAGAGTAAAGGCGTGTGAATGAGCAGACGCGGAAGCTCTACAATTCAAAGGACAACGATTCAATATAAAGCGAATTAGTACATGACTACATTACACAGAGACAACGGGCATATGCATGTGTGTGTGTGTGTGTGATAGCTATAAACGATCTGGACGAAGTGAGACCATGTTGAGATCGGAACATGATGGCAACATACCTTCAGCGTCGCGTCTGTTGTAGTAGCCTCGACGAATCCAAGACGGTGTCCTCCTCTTCTCCGTCAAGGAAAGACGCCTCCCATCTTCCCTGACGTAGCCGATGTGTACGTACTTCCAACGAGGCCCAAGCTCGTCGTCGATCCAGAGCCATAGTTGCGAATGATCCGGGTCCACAGTGTTACGATGGTAGAACAGGTCTCCGATGAACCGCTGATCCTGTACGAAATGAGGGGGCTCCGGGATTGGCATCGGACCTTTGGTTTGGAAGTAGTGTGTCACGACGAGCTGTGTTGGATCTTCTGTGTCAGGTCGTTTGTATTCCTTCCGAGGGAGCACCTTATCAAGCCTGTCGTGAGCGACGACGCATAGCTAGTTGCAATGGGGCACTCACGAGGATCGGACGCGCTTTATCAGCTTGCATACGGCCAGGGCTAGCCACACGCCTTGCATGAACATTGATACGCGCATCCGTAGAAGCGTCGTCCGAGTCCGAGGACAAGTCGGTAAGGGGAGAAGGGGGGGCTTCGTAGTGGCGGTCCTCACCACCATGTCGACTCGCCACCGCTGGCCTGCTCGGCCCCGCCTCAAGACCTGGTGAAGCGCCACGGGCGAGCTCTGAAGCGGAGGATTGGCTTGCGGGAATGGGATGGATCACCAGTGTTCGAGTCTTGACCCTCTTTCGCGGCTGTTGCTCGGGGACGACCGGCGTCGGCGAGCGCGCTACAGTGGCATCCACCATCTCAAGCTGATCCGGATCTTCGGGGTCTTTCGCCATCAATGCCATCGATGCATCCTCAACTAACTCAGCCTTGGGATTGTCGTCGGAGACAGGGCTGGGGATGCGGTTGTTGGTTGGTAAGAAGCAAAGACTGAATACGAACGTACCTCCTGACCCGAGCAGGGTTGAAATGGCGCACGATAGTCGGCTGCACACTGTTGTGGAAACCAGGCGGACGGGGGATCGCCAGCTCGAGGTTCGTTGTGCGGTGGGCACGCACGGTGGTGGTGGCTGAAAAGACGAAGCGGGGGGATCGCAGTCTGGACCATCGTTGACGTCGGAGCCAGAAGTAGATGTAGAGAACACCGCCAAGGCCCACAACAGCGCATGACAGTAGTATAGCGCGCATTGCGAGACAGACTCAGGACAAAAGGAGTGAGATGGAGTGGCGTAGTGTTGACGGTTCAGGGGAAAGTCGTGAGCCCGGCGTAAGCTGCATACATAGGCCTCTCACTGAGCGCACGGCTGCTTTGGCCGCGTAAATTTGATGGGGAAAGGCTAGAGGCACAAAGGATAGATGTGTAGGGGAGGTACATCGTGGTTCAGTGCGGTGTGGCAAGGAGCGCTAAGTCTGGTGCGGTGTGGCGCGCTTTTGGGCGCCGATTTGGCATTGCGCCGGAGCGGACGTACTAACAGTGATGGGTCGCGAATGATTACTATTGGTGATACTGCTTACGATACAGGATAGAAAAGGAATGTACGGGAGGAAACGGTAGTCGAGGCGAGATGAGGAAGACGTAGCCTATGGAGGGAATAGGAGGAATATAGACGTGAGGAACATAACGAGATCCAGAAACAAACGGCGCGCTGGCTTGATTCACACATACGTGCAATGCTCAAGACAGGGAGGGCGGTAGGTCTAGCTTGAATAGATCTACCTAGAGGTGATGGATGGGATACCTAAACTACGTTCCGTGAGTTACGAGGCGGAGAGAGTGAAAGCTTGTGCACATACGCTTGCGAAGGGTGCTCGCCCTGGACCTAGTCGCCGCCATCGTTCGTTCCACACGAAGATTGCTCTTGTATTGACCATCTTTGACCCACGAAGGTTCGTTGGTCTTCGGGGTAACGCTGAGCACATAGCCATCGGCGCGACGATACCCGTGGTCAATAGGCCACCAACCCTGGCGACCATCTACGCCCATAATACGAAGGAAGAACTGGCGGTCGGGGGGAGTCTGGCTCGTCACGGAATGGAAGAATATGTCGCCGATCTGGGGGGTCTGCTCCAGCGATGTTGACGCGGGCGGCGCGGCAATACGCTCCTGGCCTTCGGTGTAGAACCATGCCATCGTGATGAGCTTGTCCTTGGCTGTACGAGTCTTCGTGGTCCGCTTAATGAGCGTACTATCGACCTAAAGCATGATCGTGGACAGGTCAAGACTCAACCATGATGTCCGTGGCGAGATTAAGAGCGTATACGCACCTCCATGCCATCTTCGTCGTCCTTGTTGTCATTCTGATCTTTGGCAGGACCGACCTCAACATCCTCCTCCTCCACGTATTCCTCGAAGTTATTGATGTCGTACTCAAAATCCTTGAGCCAGTCGGGAGTTGGCACCCTGTCGACGGCGGAGCTGGACGCCGAAGCGGAGGAGGAGGCGGGGGAAGTGGCTCGGGATAAGGGGGAAGGGAAGGCCGGAGGGGTAGACCGAGCACGAGCAGCAGAGGTGGCATAAGGTGCGGCGGGAGAGGCTTCGCGCAACTGAACCGGACTCTTCCCCTTCCCCTTGGTTTGGGAGGGGCCGGAAACTGGCGCATTGCCGGAGGGTCGTTCGGCGAACATCGGATCCTTCCCGAGAGAAGGAGATCCTACCGGAGTAGTCGTGCGGACAGGCACGGATCGCGTGCGCACGTCCTTCTTGGGTCCAGTGGGCGGGGGAGTGACAGGCATTGCGAAGTGGGGACGCTTCGGAGTCGCGGGAGCCTTTGACGAGCTCGCCTGTGCGGGCGCATCCTTCGACCGTTCAACGGCGTCAGGGTGCCTGCAGATTACTTAGAAGCCATGTATTAGAGAGCAAATAGCAGACTTGCCTGCGAGCTGCGACTTCTGCATTATGGCGCTGTCGGGGCTCAACCAGAACCTGGGGTTGACCGCGACGCTCGTCGTTCACGGGGGCCTGCGCCACCCGACCTGCGTGGACGGTATCGACGTAACCAGCACGTCGGCGCGTATCGTACAGGATATAGAGGGCTAGCAGTAGAGGGAGGGCAGAGACAAGGCTCGTGAGGTCGATAGTAACCGCCATCTCGGGCACAGCAGAGGAGAGGATGCTCACCGTTTCTCCGTCCTTGCTGATATACCCGCCGCAACAAAGCGACTGGTGACACGAACGCGCGTTGGCCGAACAAAGCTCGAGTTGACAGCTTTGTTCGGCAAGTCCTACGGACAATGACAATGTGGTCATCGAGTGTGACGTACCTCTGGGCTGGCGGACAGCGTCAGGCGCACTCGGTGTACAACCTACTACAGCCAGCGTACGGCTCCGAGTGAAGCATTGCGTGCAGTTCAGTGTGACATAGAAGTTGTGGTACGAGAGTTACAGGTGTCTACAGTTCCTCCTCCTCTTCAGCCCTTCGGCGAGCCGGGAACGAGTTTAAGACCTCCATAAATCCGCATGCGATCAACTCACAAAGGCTTTCGGCCTTGATCTTGGCGTCCTGGAAGGCACGGGTGAATTGCAACCACTCTATGAGGGAGTCGAAGCGGATATGGAAACGTGGGATTTGCAAGGCGTTGTTGCCAGTCTCGGTGAAAGTCGCGACATACATACGCTGCAGAGTGTTAGACCAAGACATGGAGATATTTCTGGCACGACTCACCTCCGTAGTGTCCATAGTAAGACCGGACGACAAAACATTCTTCGTGACCACTCCACCTGCGTCAGGCACGCGGACGTGCATCGGCCCTTCGCGAACAGCGTCCGCGACCACAAGTCCATCTGCTTGACTGTCAGTTGTATGCAGGGAGGCAAGCAGAACATGCTACTCACAGATGCGGGGCGACACTTCGGCCAAGGCGACCTGAGCTTCGGTCCAAGTCAAGCGAGGAGATCCCGGACCCTCGCCGTGGGGGTCCTGGGCCCATTTAGCGTGATAGTCGACAAAGAGGATGCGACTACCACTGCGGAGGGTGGAAGTCAGTGCCCACATATCGCGTTTTCGTGCTTAAGACTCACGAAAGCGTATTAGCAGCAGCCATATTGGAGGCAGCAGAGGAGCGACGACAAGCACGACAAGCACGACAAGCAAAGCTGGGGCTTAAGAAGGCGCAACATCCTGAAGGGCGATATTAAGTCTGAGGACCGTGACGCGAGGGGACGAGCACAAAGGAGGGCGGAACGTGTTGTTGTTCAGTTTCGCGCGGTTCAGTTTTGCGCGGTTCAGTTTCGCGCGGTTCAGTTTTTCGCGGTTCAGTTTTGCGCGGTTCAGTTGTGCGCGGTTCAGTACTGTCACGGTTACCATTCAAAACCCCGTTATTCGGGCCGTACCGAGACCCCCCCCCCACCGCTTGCCAGAATCAATTGAGATTCAATCGAGTAGATCTTTTACGTACAACCGGTACACAGTCAAGAATGTCATACTATACATGTTCTACAAAAGATTCGACACAACTCAAGCCTCGGGCTCAGGCTCAGGCTCAGGCTCAGGCTCAGGCTCGGGCTCGGGCTCGGGCTCGGGCTCGGGCTCGGGCTCAGGCTCAGGCTGAGGCTGAGGCTGAGGCTGAGGCCGAGGTAGCCTCGCGGTAATATATCCCTGCAGTCCAGGGAAGTGTAGCTCGAGACGATTCGCCAGGCTTGAAGCAGCGTTAGTGAATGTTCCAAAGTGAAGGTGGCGACTCACTCGACTTGGTCGGCAGCGCGATAGGTCGTTTCGCGACCGCGATGAGGCTACCAGCAGTTAGCACCAATCTAGTACGACGACCGTGCTGATTCAACTGACCTTGTCCAACCGCATCCTGCGGTGCCCGAGTTCATCCGGTGCGGTAAAGGTCCTCCCCGCGCCCGAGCGCTTGCCAGATGGGCCGTAAGTGAACCCCAGCTTCGCCATTGCCTGAAGAACGTTAGTACACATGCGCCCAGCTCTTGCAGTAAGACTCACATGGGTAAATTCGTTCCAAGTTATATCACATCGAGCCTTGCCATCAAGCCGGAAGAGCGACGTGAGGACCTGACGCCGGGTACCCCGGTCTTCAACGCCCAGTAGCAGCCGCACAAGCCAACACTCACCTCGGCATCCTTGTGAGATAAACGCTCCATCTTGCCGTGCGTGCAGGGATCGGTCAGGTCGCAGGTAAGGTAGTGCGTAAAGGGAGGAAGTCAGGTGCGGACGGAAACGTACATGTGTGCTGCGTAGAAGGTTCATTAAGCGCGAGAACGCGAAGATGCAGAAAGAAGCAGAGACAACCGTAGCAGCAGAAGGACAGTGGACGGCTTCGCGATCAAGACGACCGCAGCAGCGGAAGGATAGAGGACGGCTTCGCGATCAGGATTCGTGGACTATTGTTCCGCACTCCGGTGACCTTCCCTCGAGTCGGTACTGGACGGATCGTTTAACCACACCACAGGAGGCACGCTCGATCCGGTTTCCTTTGACTCCGCCGAGGTCACGGTGTTGTGCGAAGGCGGAACAAAATCGAGTTGATGCAAAGGGATGCGGGGTCAAGTAGAGTGTGTAGGAGAGAAGGTAAGGCGGTGCAGAGAGGCAAGGAAAATGCACCGTGCGAAGACGTGCGAAGACAGAGCTTGAAGGAGCACCGATAGGCGGGCTGACCGACAACGCGCTGACAGGAGGACGGCAGTCTTGAGGGAGCAGCCACAGGCAGGCTCGGAAGGACCATAGGCAGGCGGGCTAACCGACGGCGCACCGACGTTGTCACCCATAGGTGCTACCTCGTTCTGGATGCAGTTTTCCACGAGTTCGTTGAACGGATATGCAATTCTGGCCGATGAGTGGCATCGGTGATCACGTAGAAGATGTAGGTGGCGGAGTGAGGGCATGGGTACTTGAATGCAATCCAGCGGCGCGTGCTCGAGCACAACGTACCCCAATCGGGGCATTGCTGGCTGAGCACACTGAATGGTTCCTGAGTCTCAGACTCGGAGGAATCAACGCATAGGTGTCTGAAGACGGACAGAGAACGTGATCTTGAAGCCGCTCCGGATGGTGCGAACGAGTCTGGCGATGTTGCTCTCGACGTCTCCATAGGTTCGCTTGGCGTCGATGAACCTCGGGGCGGCCTGTGGGACAGTTAGTCACCTATCGCACCTGCTGGTAAGCGGATACGTACTTTGACCGCAGCTTCAGGTAGGGTACGGAAGGTCCTCTTCGCTCACTACCAGGGGTTGAGCGGCCGCGGTGGGCAGGAGATCTTCTTGTAGCTTGTCCCTCGTAAGGTGCTCTTTCGCGTTCTTTTGATTGTCAGCCATCCATTGACCTCTTAATGTGCAGAACCGGAAATGATAGTGACGTAGGCATGCTATACACAGAATATACAAATCCCGGCCTACGAGGAGCCCGAATCAGAATTCAGTCCGCTGTAACACCCATTCGGAGACGGGATGCTCGGGAGGTGGGCCAGGGGGAAGCGGGATGTTGACGTGGAGAGACCGGTGACGCATGAAAGTCCACAGAATCCCCGACGACAGGACGGACGAGACGTATAGCAACATGGGATGGATGCGACGAAAGTAGAACGGGTGTCTGCGCACGACTGCTCGGGGACAGGGGAACCAGAGCGGCGTTGGCTGATGAATCGACACGCTCGTTGGCGGAGTGTCCAAGTCGTGAACGGGATCCCAAAGGGAACTGGAGGATCGCAACTGACCATCTCAGGGTCAGTCACGGACGACGATGTGATCTCTTCGTCTTCTTCAACAGCTTCCTCGGGCCCTCTCATCCTTGTCCGACCGCCTTCGCAGGCCAGACAGGACATGTCATTGATTGAATGGTTCAATGTGGTACACGCACGTCAGTGGCATTTCCACATCGGGGTGTCGACGCCCGGAGCTCGATTGATGAAAACGCACTAGCACGACCGCCGGAGTCTTGTCGACTTCCGTGTAGATTCCCGAGGAGTCGGTGCTCGAAGCGGGACAAGAAGCCGCGCTAGTACTAATGTCAGTGCGGCATCTGCTCTAGATTAGCACGAGTATTGACGAAAATGTCGACAACTCACCGACGGCTCCGAGCCTTCGTCGCATTCGTTGTCGTTGTAGTACCACAGTTGCGCGAGTGAGTGCTGGTATCACTGCGTACTCTGGTTTTGTGTGGATCGTAGCGACTGCGAGTTCCGCCGCAAGAGTGTCGAATACTAGCTCAGTTAGTAAGTTTACTGGCCGCAGGTTGATCGCTCACCAACATGGTCATCCAGATCTGTCGTGCTCCGCTGCTTCAGCTCGAATACATCCTCATGCAGCTCCTTCAGGATCTCCCAGACGCCCTCCTCCCGCTCTTCCATGTCCAACAATCGCGCCAGTTATGGGTTGGAGTTGTTCACCAAGTTGATATCCTTGCAATTCGTGGCTAGCCTTCTGTCCTTGGCACAGCTCAGCTACAATCAAAACGCGCACGCGCACACGAGGAGATGGATGCATACCTAGTCGATGCTCCGGAAGATCATCATCTGCTCGAAAGTCTTTGGTTGGAGTGGGGTTTTGTGCATATGTCGTGTGTTGGGCAATCCTGGTTCACATCACCATTGAAGAGTCTAGCGATGTTTCAGAGACAAGGAAGGAGTTGAGGAGGGCTGGGCCATTCCTCGGCCTAGGCCTGGGTCCTCGAAACAAAGGAGGAGCACGTGACCATAAAGGCTCCGCCCACGTGACAGCCGGAGGATCCCCCTTTCCTATCTTCAATTTTGGCAGGCGAAGTAATATCGAGTATGGAGTTGGTATGCGATGAGATCATTACAGGTTCAATATGATAATACAGATTGCGAGACGGATATAGATGCATGGAACAAGATACATTTAGCAGAAACAGCGATGTTACGCGGCCGGACTAGAACTCGTCGGAGTCGACGTCACTCTCCTCTCTGATGGGAGAGGCGGACCCCAGTGCCTGGACTAATCGAACATAAATGCGTGAGGTAGGAGTCGATGTACAAGCGCACTCACTTTGTCTCTCGCGCTGCCGGTAGCTCTTCTCGGGGAGCCAAGTGGGGTTGAGGCCACTCTCAGTCAAGCTCAGGTAGAGGCCATCCGACCGGCGGTATCCCCGATTTACTCGGAGCCATTCCTCTCTCTCGGTCCATACCCAGATCCGGTACTTCTGCACTAAGGCGCAGCGATTGTAGAAGACATCCTCAACTTGGATCTCCGGGTGGGCACGAAGGTCCGGGGGGTTAGACAGAAGGCGCTCCGATGGCCACTCAAAGAAGGCAAATGAGATCCTGGGTCCTTGGACAAGCTTCGTTGAAGGCCGGTCACGAGTGACACGCGGGAAGCGAGCCTTGACCTATGAAGACGTTAGCCTAAGAGCGTGTCTGCTGACAAACAATGTGACGTACCTGAGAAGGCGATAGCCTAGAAAGATCAGGTGGGGACACGTATCGAGACGTAGTACTGGCATTGGACGCTACAGAACCACCGCGTGACTTGACAGGAGTGGCCAGGTGCTGCCCCGAGCTTGGGGCCGCTGTCGAAGAGGTTCCCGCCACCCGCCTGGGGGTGGAGAACCTCACGGTCGACGGCGTCTGAGCACGGGACGAGGCCTTCAAAGGAAGTGATTCAGCGTCGCTCAGCTCGCTCAGCTCGGTCAACTCGCTAAGCTCGCTATCGGAGTGCTCCACCTTGACGCGCTGCTTCTGCTTGGCTTCCTTCCGGTTGAAGTTGGATCGCTTGGTCTGCATTGCTCCGCTCACGGACTCGGCCGGGACATTTGGGCTAGAAAAGGCGGGGGGAGGAGGTGCCTGTCCAGCATCGGAGTCGTCGGAGTGGTCTCCAGCCCTGTATTTCTTCCACTTGGTGCGAAAGGACATCTCATGAGGCGTTTTCGAACGCGTCCCATGCCCTTTGACTGTCGCAGCGGCAGCATGGCCAGGGAATGCAGGGGGTACGGCAGGGAAGGCTGCATGTCCACCTGGGAAGGCGGCGGGAGCGAAAGCAGCGGGGCTGCGGCCAGCTGGGAAGGGGCCGGAACCGGTGGGGAAGGTGGCGGGACCAGCGGGGAAGGGCGGGTGGCCGCCTTGGCAGGTTTTGGCAACTGGAGCTGGATGACCGGAGAAGGCGGCGGCGCCGGGAGTGGGATTGAGAGGAAACGGAGGAGAAACACGCGCGGGAAAGTTGAAACCGCCACCCGCTGGCGTGGCGAATTGCGCGAACCCGTCCCTACGCACGCCTTCGCCGTGGGTGCGCTCATGTTGGTCATTAGCTTGACTGTCTGGAGTCATGTGCGCAGGTTGCATGTAGATGTCCGGATCGTCGGACTCGGTATCCTTGCATTCATCGAGTTCCTGGACGTCTCCGGAGTCCCGACTGCAACGACCAGATGATCAGCATCGTCTATACACAGTCATAATAAGAGACTCACTTCACAGCTCCCAAGGGTACAGGAGGGGCAGCTGCAACGCCACCGCCAGGGGTGGCGTTGTACCGTCTGCGGGAGAAGAGCCACAGGAATGCGAGCAGCGCGGATACAGGCACCGCGAGCTGCTCAAGCAGCTCAGGCGTCAGATATTTGTGGATAGATTGAGAATTCAAAGGCATAGTATGGAGTATGCAGGTGGTGGATGGTGAATGGTAGGAAAGCAGAGGACGGCTCGGGCAGAGCACTCACCAGTAACAAAGGGCTTGATACGATGGCGTCACGGCCATGTGGCAAGTCGGATATCAATATGTGATAAATAGTGAGCATGCAGTATGTACTTGACAGTGCGGGGGCATGGAGGAAAATGCAGAGGTAGAGTACGCGACATAGAATGGGAAATACATGGAATGGGGAAATACAACGCAGCCAGGACTGACGATCGTCTGGCACTGCGCCGCTTCTCTCACGTGGCCGCGACTATGGGCGCCGAGCGGCCCCTACTTCAAAGCGGCTTGGAATGCTACGCTCGGTGCTGGCAAGATGGACCTCGACGGCCGTGGTGAGAGCCAGCGGTAGTCTCTCGACTTCAGTGAGAAGCCCTTCGGACGCAACAGAGCGAGTGGATGTCGAAGAGGCGGTCCTCGAGATGATCGTCGTGGTCGTCGCACGTGAGCTTGGGGGTGGCCCATCGGTGGGGGCCTCGGTGCGCTATGGGTGGTCCTATCCACCTCCGCACTTTGCTCCTTGCCCGGATAGTGCGCGGTGCGTACGCGTTCCGGGGTGCCACGCTGCAGGGTACGGTCTGCCTGCCTGCCGATGGCTGCGTGCATCTTTGCTGATGGATTATGAGATCCTCGTCCGACGATGTGCTCGATAGCGAGGTTGCTTAGCCCGCTCCACGACCAAGGTCGGGCGTGGTCAAAATACATGGTGGTGGATGTAAGCACATGAGTGCAAGTAGCGAACGATGGCGATCCTTTGGCCGTGTATGCCTTCATGGTAGACATGGAGTGAATGACAATCTCTATTGGGACGGGACGCCGTCTGAACGCACTACGTTAACCTATTCTATCGTACCCTAGCCCAGTATAGAAGAATAAACATTCAGTCGCTGAACGTGACGACGTGTTGCTGATAGATACTCACCCTGGTCATCAGGTACAGTCTTCCTCCGCGGCGGCAACCTTCAGATTCTTCTGGATGTTCAGCATCCGAAGAGCCAAGCGAGACTTCGCCTGTTCAAGCAGACGAATACACTCGAGCCATTCAAGCTCATCTGTGAACTCCAGGTGATACTCAGTCACGAGCGCATGGATTTCGTCGTTGTGAACCTTGAAGTCCACAACGCGGGATTGCTGCTAGAAACGTGAGCGCTTCAGCCGTCGTACGAACATATTGCGGTATAAGACTGACCTCCTGGCATGCGAAGGTCATATTGCCGTCGACAACGAAGTAGGATATGACCTTTGGGGCAGGTCCACACTTGCGAATTATCACGCCGTCTGGAAGCAATATCAGGGGACAGCAAGCATAGCGGTATAGGCAGGTACGAACAGATTTCAGGCAAGAGCTCCGTGAGCTTGAGCTGTGCAGGGGTCTCATCTTGCACGCCCTTCACGCCGTAGCCGAATGCGGACACCTTGACGTTGCCCTGCTGCGTCGCGAGCAGCGTGTTAGGATACTCACTTTTGGGACATCAGAACCGATTGCCACCATACAGCTGTGAAATACTCACTGGGAGTGGGACATCGCTGACGGGGAAATAGTGAGCCACTGGGCAGATGAAAGATGAAGGGAGAGAGGCTGTTTGCGCCGCCATTGCGCATGGGGGCTGATGAAAGCACAAAGCAGACAAAGCAGAGGCAAAACGGTACAAATGAGATCCGATCCGATCTGTG
Organism: Lentinus tigrinus ALCF2SS1-7; assembly: GCF_003813185.1. Taxonomy (NCBI): domain Eukaryota; kingdom Fungi; phylum Basidiomycota; class Agaricomycetes; order Polyporales; family Polyporaceae; genus Lentinus; species Lentinus tigrinus. The sequence goes on from NW_027137923.1 coordinate 539,538, forward strand.
ATCTAGATTTGATATCTATGTGGCTTCTTTCTCGTGATCATAACCTTGGGCTGCTCATTTCAATGGCTCATAATCATACCGCTAGCTGTGTCGATAGAAACGTACTTCTCCGAACTTATGCCCGTCATTGGGGAGGTTCTTTGTCAGATACTCAGACACAGGTTCTTTACTGGCTGGCACCCCATGGCAATTGTACTCCCGCACCGTCAAATGGCGAGCCTGCGTTCCGCGATAACGAACACACCGAAGTGTCGACCATATCTACGAACCCTCCCTGACCATAAGACTATATCAAACGCAAGATGCAGGCTTCCGAATGGGCAGTGTTGTGAGTTTATCTTCTAATTTCTAGGCAAGGTAAACGCTCATGTCACGTAGGTTTTCACAGGACATCTTGAGCTCTTTCGCTTGGGGCAGAAGCGTTCGGGACGAGCATGTTACGGTTAACTCATGCATCTCGCTCCTCCATCATGCGAATGGATCTGGTAATGTTCCAATCCTGCCGATTCTTTCGAGCGTTGCTGACTTCTGTCGACAGTTTTCATGGTGATCATCAGCCCTCACCCGAGCGACATCCTTGCGTTCGACTTTGGACGTTTCTGGAACATCTGTACATATCGTCGGGTGCGTTGATTATCGCCGTCATTACGCTTAGCTTCGTCTCAACATTGTCGTAGACTATGCAAATCGTTACCTACCGTGCTGGGGACAGCGGCATGTGTGTCATATTTCCGACCCCTTCGTCGCTGGATCGATTCGAAGAGGCCTGTGACCACAATCTCCCGGCGCATCCGAAGGAGACCTCCCCTCCCACGCTTGAAGACCTTCGAGATCTTGGTCTGGTTTCCGTGCCCGAGGTCTTAGGTTCGTTCCTCCTCGACGGGAGGACGGAGCCTGTTGGTCGCCTTCCTCAAGAGAAGCAGGTTGGCGACGATGGACAGGATAGCCATGACACGTTCCTCTTCAGCGACTGGGCAGGACCCATTGCTGGTCCGGCTACCGAGGGTACGGACTGGCCCCTTCGTGAGGAAGTTGACGCCCTGGCTGAGGGATCTGATGCCTCGTCGATTAGTGGCCTCAGTGACTTTGATGTTACCGACCTGGACGCTGACGATCTTGAGGGGCTGGTAGATGAGGACGGTGACGCTTTGGATGCATTGTTGTGTGATGCGGCTTTATTCCAGCGCTTCGAATTCCCGAGCAATTTCATGTAGCTTATGGCCATCGGCTCGTACCAATTCAATAGACAGAGAGAATTCGTTCAATAAGTTGAAACCAGATACAATCAGGACCCTCGACAGCGTAGATATCAAAAGAAGACCTCCGGTTCACCCCTCGTCTGGTTCACTGTCAACTAAGCCATCATCCGACATACTCTCTGACCAATCGAGTAAGCCATACGCGTCATCCGATTTTCCCTCTGACCAATCCTCCGAATCCGAATTCAAATCCAACTCGCGATCGGGTGGAGGCGTGCGGTCGACCAAAGCGATGAGATCATCTGCCAGCATAAGGCCGCGATCGTCGAAGAGGAAGTTGCAAGTCTGCAATGGTTTGTCGCTGACGAACGAACGCTGGTATGCCGAGGTAATGTCCTCTTCACCGATGATACCCAATTGCCGTAGGACACCCAGACATGGGACTTCGTCACAAATTGTGGCCGAAGAGCCCTTGACGCAGATGAACTCCTCAGCGGCATCGCGATGGGTGAAGGTGAAGGAGAGGCCAGCGTTCGCGCCACGGAAGGTTACGGTGTGATCAGACTGCAATAGTAGAACGTCATTGTCAGCAAGGAGACGTGTGCGCGCCGCCAAGGATGGTTTCCACTTACTACTCGGCGGCGTTCCATAAAGGCTTCTAGCTTGTTCTGCTCGAACACGACGACATCGTCATCTGCAGTGCCGGTCAAGCAGATATATACTGATCGTCATAGCCACCAGTCATTAGCACATGGTAATGATGCACCTGCGAAGACGAGACAAACCTGATGTATTGTCATATAGTATCAGCGACATACATGCGCCCTTGTGAGCGTACTGGTCGCTGATGGAAGGTCCCCAAGCGAGCATATCTACAGGGAAAATGGATTTCCTGTGTATTATTCGTCAGTGTGAGCACATTTGCGATAAGGGAGGTAGTATCAAGTACCTCAACGTCCAGCGTGACGTTTCCATCGTCTATGGCGGCGTCCGTGGTGTTAGAGTACAGGTTTTCGTCAAGAATTTTGTGGCTCAGGTTATCGTCATGACGTCCTGAGATCATAAAAAGGGACTTTGACACAGCTGAGAGTGAAGAGAAAGGATCAATGCACCGACAAAACGACGATACTAACGCGCCGGTCACCAAAGGAGCCCAGTCTGTGCGTTTCATGGTACACTCGAATCAGTGAAATCTAGATGTGTGTCAACAGTGGAGGCGAATTTCCACCGGGGGACCGTGTAGTTCGTTCTATAGATTCAAGGAAGGTGCAAAGAGTACGCGCGGATCCGGACGCGCAGCGGTGAATCAGAGGTTGGCAAGCGCTGGGCCGCCTCACGTTGCCCCGGCGGCCCGGCGCTTGCCAACCACCCTTTATTCTTCATTCTTCCACTGTTGGCGTGCACGCGGACTCTTCGCCCCTTCCTTGAATCTACAGAACGAACTACACTGTTCCCGCTGTGTACATGTCAAACCTCCAGACTACCGAGGTACGCCAGCACGTTGCGCCCCTCTCAGCTTAGTACTGACTGACCGGGCCGTACAGATCGAACGCTCTGCACAAGCAGATGGCTCCTCCCTCAGGAACGTTTCACGAGCGTGGTTCGTAGCCGTCGTACACCACGTCGGCGACGTCTGTCTCTCCGCAATTGTCCTGATGAAGACCCCCATGTCCTTCCTACTCGCTGGACTCTTGACAGTAATGGTCTATCAGTCTGTTGGGACGCGCGTCAAAGATGTGGCTCAGGTCGTCGCCTGCCAATATCCGCTCGTCTCGTATCTTCCATTCTGTGCTGCTCCAGAAGCACTATCGCCTTCACTGTCAACTCTCCCAGACCGGGTGGACGTCCTGAAGGTTGCGCACATTGAACACAAGGCGCTGGACGCTTTTGCGGTCGGTCTCAGTGGCAATATGGACGCGGCACTGAATGTCAGGAACGCCGAGCTCGCTATCAAAGAACTCGTAGGCATGGTGAAGGCAAGCAACCTTGTGGAGAAGGATTCCTTGGCCGAGAACCTCGTGCAGTTCTTGTCTGGGGCTCGACAAACTGCCACGAGTCTCCAGGAACTGACGTACATGATTCATGGGACCATCGATAGGTATGTTACGACGCATCATCACATCATCACACGCCGCGTACTATCAAATACTGAGACCTTGTCAGTATTGCCAGTTTCAACGTCTATGTCGTTCGCACTCTCAACTCTGCGAGGTCGGCTTCAACACCCGCTACCTCAGGCGACTTGGATATCGCCGCTCTTCGCACATTCCATGCTTCCTTCACCTACTTCGCCACCATAATCTCAGACCTCAAAGCTGAAGCGTCCGCTATCTCGGCGAGTTTGGGAGGATTGGACGAGCGTCTCGCGGATATCCATGCTTTATGCTCGCAAGAAGCATTCGACACAGCTATGGCTCTCGATGAGCTCTTCTGGCAGTTGTGGACGCACCTTGGTGGCAACCGCGATAAGCTGCGCGACTTGAAGCATCGTAAATCGGTGTTGAAGAGTGTCCTACAGTACAGGACCGTTGCCGCCGCCTACGTCACCGGCGCCCTGCACACGTTGACCGCCATAGACGCGCAACTTTCCGACATCCGAGGCCGACTCGATGGCGCGTCCTCGGTGGCGGCGGCTGTACCGCTGGCCGTTCAGCTTGAAGGAATCAATCATGGCCTCATGCGGATGCGAAAGGAGCTCGGTCAGGATCATACTCCAGGAGTTGCAGGCGCTGGCGAGGTCTGGATGTTGGGCGAGAAGAAGTAACCAGTTGTGTGCACGCGATCAGAGCGGGATGATTCATATTCAATGTGTCTTACATGCGATGTGACGTGTATTACGAGATAATAGCTACCTACAGTACATCTTCCATGACTGTGATAAACACGGCAGCCGCAATGCAGACGAGTACGGGGAACACGAAACACTGTGTTCACCACATCAATTATCGTGTGAAATCATGAGGACGGACACGCATACCGAAATGAGCACCCAGCGGCATTGCCGACGAGGTTTACGTGGAGCATCGGGACCTAGAAGATGTCCTATCAATGCACAAAATTTGAATGTTGAATAGCCAATTTCACGTACGAGCCATCCAGATCACTACTGCAGAGTTACCTTCGGTATCGCTAGCACCCGTGGCAACAAGAAACTGGTCGAGGCCGTAGTTGTAGTGTGCCTGCCGGTGGGAACATCCATGAGATCATACCAAGGCTGTTCGGATCTGATGCTCACAGCGATTGCTAAGATGGTGTCGTACGCTGAAAGAACGGTCAGATTCGCGAAATCAGAACAGAGATGACTGCTTACGCTCTGGCGTGAACCGCTGATGGATACGCTTGTTGTGCACGTTCCATAGAGTAGCTCGACCGGCCGTCCCTCCGCCGAGGAGCGCACGTCCGCCATGTACGAGAAGCACAGGCACCGTGCGCTGGCCATCAGATTCGTCTGCGAAGGACGCGAGACAGACCCCACTATCTAAGTCATACAGATCAAAGCCTGCACCCATAATGGACAGCGCTATCGTGGAACCCAACGGGGACATGCTAGAGGCGCCGCTACGTACCAGAATCAGCACTGCGACTCGGAGACGAAGAGGTAAACATACATATCGCTAAACGGGATAACCTGAAGAAGGCTCCAAGTAGTGGAGTCGTATATACTGTGAGAAATGAGTAACCATCAACCATGAGAAGTAACAGACGTACACGATGCCATGGTGCATGTACGTGAGCACAACGACTGACTTGTAGGCCCTGGTCTTCGTCCAGTGGATTCCCATGACAATGAATTCCTCTTCGGCGTTCTTGGAGTCGGTAGATGGGCCATCCAAATTAACAACATGGCTCCATCCACCTACAAAATGAGGATCGCGTCAAAGATCTAGAATATGCGAACGTACCGCGGTTGAGTTGTTGCCATACGCTGACCTCGCGGTGAGCGCCAGAAACGAGTTGATCTTCTTTGGCTGCGAGACGTTCTATTGGGTAATCGTGAGCCCAGAATCCAGATACCGCAGTTATATCCTACACGGAATGAGCGTGGATCGAGGAGTATATGCATGAATGTCATACCGAACCAAATCGGAGCACCGAGATGTGGCCGTCACTCGACCCACAGAAGATCGTATCTGAACGGTCGGGCATCCATTCCAAGGACAGGAATGGGCAATCGCTTCCCGTGTACGTGTGTAGAAGCTTGCTGTCCTCGACACGCCAGATATATACTGTTCGATCCTCCATCCCGGCTGTGGCTATGTAAGTGCCGTCAGAACTGAAGGCGACCGCAGAGACACCTCCGCGTAAGCCACGTTGTAACCGTGCAACCTCTTCATACCGCAGAGACATCACGGAGTTGGTAGAGGGAGAGAGCAGGGTACGCGCAGTCGCGAAGGCGTGGCTGTAAGCCTTGAGGACAAAGGAAGAGAGGCGCTTGGGTGTCGCAGTCCGTCTACCGGGCCGAGCTTTACAAGCGCTCTACGCTATCCTCTTCTCGACGCACAAGGTTGAGCCACTCTCCAACAGCGCACACGCTATCATGTGGAAAAGGGCGCACGATAGTACTCGTACCTCCGACCCATTTGCAGATAGGTTTGTCTATGAAGGATCAGTTCATAGTGAGTTCTTCGCCTTTGCTCCACTAATGCGACCGTGAAGTACTGACAAGCTTCCCCTGCAGAGACTGGAGGGAAAATGTCGGCACAAACCGCGGGGAACTCTGCTCCTCAAGGAGACTCCTCACGCGAAGCCCTCAAGGGGTATCGCCCGCCCACATCTCGTACACGCCGGTCAAAGTCTAATATGCTGGGCCGCCGAGTGGCACAACTCCTGGCGTTGCTCTTTGTCGTCACCAGTGTTGCCGTCCTTGCACTCGGAGGCTTACCCTCACAACACGTCGATGAAGAATCTGCTACCATTCAGACGGAATTTTCCCCCATTCCGGCGTCGACAAGTTCCCTAGCAGCATCCGTCACGATCACCCCCGAACTCGAAGCTTACGTGAATCGTCTCGTCTCAACTGCGCTACGAGACCCTGTCGGGAGACGCGACTTCGCTCTTTTCCAGGATGGTGCGGCGGTTATCACCAGGCTCACTCATCCTGCCCCTGCTCCTGGACGGCGCTTGCCCAAGCATGCCGAGTTGTCTTCAGGAGACGCGTCTCACCCGAATGGTCGTAACACCCCAGAGGCAGCTCTACATGACGATCTACGCGTTGGAGAATGCTGGCTTGTGCCTGGCACCTCAGGGCAGCTGGGTATCGGTCTTCACACCTTTGTTGCCCCGACCCATGTCACCATCGACCACATCCCGCTCGAGATTGCAGCAGATATCGGACAGGCTCCGAGGAAGATGGTGTTGTGGGGTCTTGTCGAAGGCAGCCATAACCGAGCCCTCTACCGGAAGTTGGCCGAACGCGGAGAAGTTTTGCATGCAGCGGCGTTGGGTCGAGAACGTCCTCCGGTACACAGTAACCAGCAGTATGTCTTCCTTGCCAGCTTCGATTATAACATTTTCGCACCATTCCACATACAAACATTCCAAATCTCATCCATTGCCGTCGACGAAGGCCTGTACTTTGGAGTCGTCGTTCTGGAGATCGTAGATAACTGGGGCGGTCAGAATACATGTCTTTATAGGGTCCGTATTCATGGTCACGCCATCGTACCATAATTCATGTATTCCAAAAGAGCATATAAATCTTGCTATCTTTCCTACTTATGCCTGTGCGATGGGAGTGAGGTATACGAGCATAGTAAATAATATCTCCGTCGCGGAGGCTCGAACTTGTGACGCTACTGGCGCCAAAGAACAAACAACGGTCCACAATGCCGGCAATGCTGCCACCACAGGTCAAAGCACAAGTCGAAGGTCAGACAATGCACTATGTTCGCAGTCATGAGCCACAGAAAGGTACACCTGCGCTGCACTGGCTGGCACAAGCCATCTCTCTCCCTTCATCCTACATCTCACTGCCGCGATGAGCCACCGCGATCAATCGTCGGTGCCGGGGCCGGCACAGAACCCCAGCCAGCCTCCTGGTGTGTTGCTCAGCATTCTCGTAGGACTTCTGGGCTGACAGAGGGTTTTATCAGTCCAGAACGGTCCGTATCAGACCGTCAGCGTTATCAACGGGACAAAACGGCGCGCCACGGGGCCAGATTACCACAAGTCGGTGATCAATGGGAAGAATCGCAAGCTGCGCTCATCCGCGTCCGCGTTGCCTTTACGGGCCACGCCCTTCTTCAAGGTGAGCTCACTGCGTTCTTGTTGTGATGAAAGCTTCTAACATCACATTCAGAACGCTCCGAGAGAGGATGATGCCGCCCGTAGGGAGCGGCTCGCACAGGCCCAGCATGAATCCGACTCCGACACGGAGACCGGCGAGCGGGCACCCAAGCGAACTAACACTGACATCCGCTCTAAACGACGGCATGTAGCGCCAGCGCGTTCCGTCGCATCTGGGCAGGAGGAAGCAGTCGCGCAAGCAGCCGCAGGCACGGCTGCGCCGCGAGCAACCACTACCGTTCCTTTGTTGACGAGTGTGAACATGCCCACGATTGCTCCGCCACCTACTCGTGTTCAAACGGCTACGATCACTGTGCCCATAACGCAGACTCTGCCGTCTCAGCAAGTGCCGATGCATCTCCTTCACCCGAAGATGCTTCCCCCGGCGCTGTTGCAGTATTTGCGCAATCTATACCTACAAGAGCAGCACCAGGTCATCGTATGTGTGCCCATGACGACATATTCTATCTGGCTACTGATGAAGCTATAGGATGACGAAGGCGCTATGGCTTTGTGGACAAGGCTGGACGAGCCCAGGCGTATCCAAGCCGTAGAGCTGTTTGGGAAGAGCGCTGCCGAGGCTTACCGACAAGCTACTGATATCGCCTTCGCAGCTACCGTTCAACCGATAGCCAAGTCGAAACGCTCCAACGCTCATGCTCATGCCGACGATGAGGCATCACGATCCGTCCTCTCGTCCCGACCGGAGGCAGCCCTGGTTAGGTCCGAGTCTGCAAGACAATTTGTCGTCCAAAACGCAGCTCCGTATGTCTCGTCTCACCCTTCGCATTCGGGTTACTCCTCTGGCGAGACAGTTCGCACCGCTTCCTTCGTTAGTGCTGCATCTACGGATGATAGTTTATGTTTCGAGCAGATGGAGGAGGATCTACCGGTTCCGAACCATGTAAGTTCTATGTTCTGCAAGCGTCGCATGTGCCTGCTAACCAATTGTCAAGAGCATGGAAGAAGATCGTCACTATACCAGGAGAGACAAGGGCAAGGTACGCTGGTTATACTTGTCCAGTTCCTGCTGCTCATCATTTATCGCGCTCAGGCCCGAGAAAATGACATCATGGAAATTGTGGAGGATGCCGATGAAGAGGACAACGCAGACGAAGAGGAGGACATGTCAGGCCGAACTAGTTTTGCCCGCGAGGACGAGGTACGCGTCTGCTTGAGTCTTCATTCGAGCTACGCTGACGTCGCGGCGTCGTATAGACAATGGACGATACCTTCGGTGGTTATGACAACCATGTCGAAACAGCGTCTGTTGAGACTATTACTATAGACGCGGCTGCTGCTTCCGCTCCGGGGCCTAAAGACGCTGCGTTCGCACCTTCTGATGCACCGACTTCGTCGTCTTTACCGGCAGCAGCTCTCAGTGCGGAGCTTCTGCTCGTCTTCATGCGCAAAATGGATGGGCTTTCTCAAACCATCAGGCAACAGGAGTCGTTTATGAAAGCTCTCGTCGAAGGCAACCGTGTGTTCCAGTGAGTTCATCTCGACATATCCAAACATCAGTGTCCTAACGTACCCATAGGGAGGCTGTGCTAGCGGAACTACGTGCATCGCGCGCTGATGCCGAGCAAGCATCTGCGAAGAAAGCCCCGAAGTCCACCCCGCGCGCCGCAGCCGGCGTTCTAAAGGTTCAGACGCGCTCGGCCAAGCTGCGCGGCAAAGAAGTCGAGCTCTCCCCAGAGCAAATGGAGATGAAGCACAGGATTCGTCAGCAGGTCAGTCTACCCATCTCTATACTCTGCCCTGTAATTGACGTTGTTATAGGACAGGATGCATGCGCACATGCGGTCGCTACTCAAGATCAGCGATAGCAGCGAGCTTGCCGTGCGTTTCCCTCCGCTCACGGACGCGCAGGTAAAGGCATACGAGGACGGCGACAGGTCTATCGAGTGCACGGCGGAGAACTTGACCGTCGATTTCGTTCAGAAGTGGAAGACATTCGGTCTGAACAAGTGCGCTCGTGTCGTCATCATTCGCTCGTTCCAGAAGAAAGCAGCTGGCGGGGCATTCGCGATGAATCAGCCTCCGGACAAGATGTTGACCGACGAGTTCTTAGGCGGCCTCGTGGACCAATACATGAAGTCGTTGAGACGCGCGCATATGCTTGCTAGGAATCCCAAGACGGCGGAGCAGATGAAGGAGTTCAGGCGGCGTTGTGCAAGGAACTCTCGCATGGGCACCGTGAGTCTGACTGTACAGTGCTACGGTATGGTCGTTGACATACACTGGACAGCTACATCAAGCTAGGCTCTTCGTGATCATCCATATGGGTTACATCCGGCACACTGTCCTCTTCAGCCTGCTGGCTGCCGCCAACATGAGCGGCGATGAGACGGACGGTGCCGAGGTCACCCACCCCCCGGTCTACCGGATCATCATTGCCTACTGGCAGAGCACTGATCTCCGCAACTTCCTCTGGGCGCTCGATGCGAAGTACCTTCTACACTGGGAAAAGCCGGAGAACAAGAGGCGAACCGGAGGTAACCCTCCCCGAGTTCGACACATGCGAGACGAGTGTCGTACGATCGGAGGAGTCGCCCCTGTCGGACTATGGCGCAATTGTTACAATGAGGAATGGCTGGCCAGCCTCGACGACTATGAGATTGAGAACCTCGAGATCCAGGAGGGGAACTACGACTTCACCCTTGACCCCATTCCGGCCACAGGGGGTGCAACCGCAACCGGGTCGTCAAGTTGAGATGAGTGTAATCCTTCTAGTACATTGACGTGATATTGTACATTGTATTCGCAGAACATCCTATGCTATCATCCTGTGCTTCTGTGTGTGAATCCAGTTGCCCAGATGCGACCGGTACGGGGAGCGTTTCCGAGTGGTGTGGTTTGGCCTTGAGCCTAGATGCACCGTCTCGCGGCGTTGTGCCTAAATGCCGCTGGTGCGGCGTAGTTCCATGGTATCCTGCGCAGCGTCGTCTCGTGGTGTCGCGGCGTCGTCTGGTGTCCTATGCGGTGCAGCGTGGTGAGGACAGCGTGGTGAGGACCAGAGCAGATCTGCCGCCGCGTCGTCCTGTCTTGTCCTGCGTGGACGCGTCCTGCGCGGCGTGACGGGGACAGACTCGACGCCGCGTCGTCCTGTCTCATCTTGCGCAGATGTGTCTCCCGCGGCGTGGTGGGGACCCCTGCAGATCTGGCACCCAGTCTTGTCCTGCGCGGACGCGTCGTCTGCTGAAGGTCGAAGCAGATCTGCCGCCGCGTCGTCCTGTCTTGTCCTGCGTGGACGCGTCTCGCGCGGCGTGATGGGGACCGGTCTCGTCTTGCGCGGAGGCTTGTTGTGCGGATTGCTGAGGACCCGAGCAGATCT